>NW_028292584.1:14560408-14608066 GCF_029948245.1 Actinia tenebrosa
ACGGCAGTATCTAACTTGCTAATAAAAATATTTTTTTTAATTTATTTCATATATTTTTTATGTAAAGTTGCTGTGTCCGACAGCAGTAAACCTTTGTCAAGCAGAGTAGCTCACTCTCGAGTCGAAAGTGATATTATGATCTTTTTTTTAAGATCAAATTTTGACACTATGTAAAAATAAGCATTTCAAATTTTTCATCCACGTTTACAGCTTGTTCAAGTCACAGCTTGGGCATACCAAGCCCTAAACGGGTTCTCACCACAGGATTTCAACAACATCATATTACAATAGCGAACACCAACCTTCTATGGGAAGACCTTGGCTCAGATTCAGCATGGGGGCCGGAAAAACAAAAAGGTGATGACTACCTCCAGATTGATGTTGGTGCTGTGTCGTACATGTGTTCTATAGCAAGCCAAGGCAATGGGAATAATAAATTACACGAGTGGGTCACGAAGTATGAGGTGTTGTATTCTACAACCAATAACCAGTATATAACAGACAGCGAGAATGGGACAGACAAGGTAAAATGCATTTTTTTAAATCTATTAAAAAACTTGAGCTGCTACGATATTTTATTTTGTTAGGTTTTTTAGCTTGTTTCAATAACCCTCACAATTTCCACTAAGACGTCTGCGTTTTAGGCTTCTTGCCAGTGAATGGCTCTTTCTTGGTGTTGCAAGGCACCTGAGGCTTGACGACAACAATACAATAGCCAAGGATATAATGAATTTAAAGCTAAACAATACCCTGCAAAAACAAATCCCTAAAGAAGAACAATAAATCTTGCTATACCAAGAAAGACCCTAGACTGATTCCATAAGTCTGTCCCAGATCGCTTTTTTTTCAATTTTTTTCAATTTTTTTTTTTTTTTTCCTTTTTTTTTTTTTTTTTTGTCGCTCATGGATCGTCGAGCCACCAACAGTAAAGAAGGAGCGCAAAGCCACGACTTATGTAATCAATATAGAAAGACCCTAATAAATAAAGTATTTATAACTCCGATCATTGAAAATTTATGGTTGAGCTCCTTTGGAGACACCGTGCAATAAACTGTTGCTTGAAATGTTGCATCCATCTGGTTTCATCAAGTGAAATTAAACTTCAGCGTGGCTGCAGTTGCGTGATTTTCTCAACCAATCAAAGTTCATTAGTTTTAGCTTTACCGTTTGCCAGAATTGATACGTTCATTGATATCAATTTCAAAAATTGCTTTGTTGCAACGGAAATGCGACGTGTGAAATGTAATTGTGGTGTCTCCGTTTTTCTCTATTTTTTTTCCAGGAATTTCCAGGAAATACAGATCAATCAACAATTGTTACCAATTCAATTAAGAATCCATTCAAAGCGAAGTTTATTCGTATTCTACCGAAGGACTTCAATAAATGGAAGAGTATAAGAGTTGATTTTAAAGGACTCTCAGCAGGTACAACAGACATCAATTTATTACTCTTGCCTTGCCTTGCCTTGCCTTGCCTTGCCTGCTTGCTGCCTTGCCTTGCCTTGCCTTGCCTTGCCTTGCCTTGCCTTGCCTTGCTGCCTTGCCTTGCCTGCCTTGCCTTGCCTTGCCTTGCCTTGCCTTGCCTTGCCTTGCCTTGCCTTGCCTTGCCTTGCCTTGCCTTGCCTTTCTTACCTCTAATGCAACATTTTTCTCTTTCGACAATAATCCCAGCCTGTGGCACATCATTGGGTCTCGAGAATTCCCACATACCGGACTCCTACATCACCTCCTCTTCCTCATTGGATAATTCCCATACTGCATCTCATGGTCGTCTGTACGGTAGCTCCTCATGGTGCAGCTCCTCTTCATCCAATACCGAGTACATCCAGGTCGATCTTGGAGAGGTCAAGACAGTAACAGGTATAGCAACACAAGGAGACAAAGATTTGGACAAGTGGGTAACGTTATACAAGATGGGCTACAGCTTTGATAGTACACATTGGGACGAGTACGAAGAAGGGAAACTTGTCAAGGTAAAAATGCTTTATGATCAAAGCAACTGATTTGTTTGACTTATGCGTGTGAATTTAAGCTAATTTTCACTAGCGCGGCAATCTTGGCTCTTTATATTATCCACCCAAATGCAAATAGTTATAGACCTAATTGAAAAAACGTTGTCGAGTTCAGAAAAGGTTATATCATCAAAGCTAATACCAAAGTAGATCATGGGAAGACAAACAATTATGCTAATTTTATGCGTATTGCAGTTTTCCCTTCTGGTGCACATTTTATACATCATAGCTTTGGCATGTTGTTAATCTAGGTCGACCGACTTTGCTCTACTGTGCATTTTTAGTTGTCTATATGCAAATACAATATACATTTCAGACTACTCAAAATCCTTGTCGGTCTTAGCTTCGATGATATGACCTTCTCGAACCCGACTACGTTTTTTCAATTAGGTGTATTTCAATCTTGACTGTATTATTATACCTCTGGGGTCTCGGCTTCGATTTCTGGACTTGACATCACAGAATGAGAAGAGGTTGTTAGGTCTCTTTCTTGATTCGAGGGTTTTTGTCTAAATTCTCCAGGTTTTTCTCCCTCCGCAAAAACCCAGTACGCTTAATTCCAATTTGAATCCAATTACATCAATACAGTTTTGCATCATCATGTGCGCACGCCCATAATACAGCTTGGGCTGCCTGTGGTTAGATGGCAGAACAATAAAATCCCTTTGCTCCTGGGAATTGAATTCTTTCGCATGTAAAACGATTGTATTGTTCCTGCCATCTAACATGGCTGCCGTCACGTGATGGTGCAAAACCTCTGTAATCCTAATGTCAGCTTCAAATCTCCTTCCTTCTTAGGTGTTCAATGGAAACAAAAATAGAACTGACGTCATACTTAACTGGCTAAGCCATCCAACAGCAGCTCGTTACGTCAAAATATTTCCTCAGAGCAGTAGCGGTGGAGTCTGTCTAAGACTCGACCTTTATGGATGCACCTTCTGTGAGTAAACACTAGAGTAGTTAAATCTTTCATTTACTACATATTGCAGCTCTATATACTAGATACTTAGTTAAATAAAGCTTTATTATTATTATTATTATTATTATTATTATCATTATTATCATTATTATTATTATTATGGCAAGTTTTATTTGTCTGTATATATCATGTTAACATTGACAAGCGGACTAAGTCTAGGCTGGTTAAGTTTATCATTTTTTACAATCCTTTCTTCAGTTGATGCATATTCATAGAACTTCTTGACTATATTAACGTTCTGGCTTAAAATCCATTTCTGGTATCGTTCTATAAGAAAGTTCACTTCCATGTCTGTATTTGTAATTGTTCTTTGGTCTTTTCTTAGCCGTTCGTGATGTCCTGCGAGAAAGTCAAACACTATGTTAATCTGATTTACACTTGAGCTTTTGCACTCTTTTATTATTATTATTATTATTATTATTACTATTACTATTATTATAAATAATAAGCTAAATAAAGGGCAGTGTGCAAGGGATTATGGTAGCTGTACTATATATATAACAGCCTATCGCTGGATTTTAATCAGTTGACAAAAGTCTTTGAATCTCATTACCTGCTCCAAATGGTTTTCAAACACTGATCACCGTGTGCTGTCAGCCAGAAAGAATTCTATTTGAAAACTTGTGATTCAGCTGATGAACATTTACGAAAGAAAGAATTTCTCTGTCGTACACGGTAATTAGCCTCGATTTCGTATGGAATAGTTATTCTAAACATTCATGCGTTCCATTGAAGGTTCGTGGAATTTTGTAGTGTTTTTGTATTGCCAAGGCGGTGCATTCCTTACTTTACCGTTGGTAGTTGTGAACATTTAATTGTACACTGAACACAGCGGTATTGACTAATTTGATATCGAATTTAATTCCAAGGGCTTTTGCCCGGAATAACCTCGTTTCCAAAGCACTTCAACTTATCTATATTTCTATATCTTCATGTATTTCATAAGTGCTACGCGCGGTCCACATATTCATGTATTTCATAAGTGCTACGCGTGGTCCACACATTCTCATCTTTGATAACATCTATTTCACCCCGGCCTGCTCTCAGTCTGACCTCTAGCTCAGCTGGTAGAGCATCGGTAGTACAATTTTCGAAGGTCGTGGGTTCGATTCCCAGCGAGGTCGGAAATTAATTTTTCCGAATTTAATTCCAAGGACGTTCGCCCGGAATAACCTCGTTCCCAAGCACTATAACTTATCTATATTTCTATAATTTGATATCGGTCTATTGCGCATGCGCATTCGAGTATAAAACACTTTGATCACATTTTAAAAACTTGGTTTTAGATACCCCTAAAAGTCCAAGTACTCCAGTCACTGCAGACAAGAGATCAGCCTCACTGAGTTGGACCAACATCCAAACTAACCAGGGGACTGCAGACTCGTTCTCGATAGTAGTGAGCGATACATATGGGACGAACCAGACAATAATTGTTCCAAACCAACCAACCTCAAAGAATATTACAAATTTAAAGCCTTATACAAACTATGAAGCTAAGATCATTGGTGTAAGGAACCACGGGCAACCTTTATGGCAAAGTACCTCAAGATTCCAAACGCTCATTGCAGGTTAGCTTGAGGGCCTCAAAGCCAGTATTTGACCCAACGTTTAACTAAGCTTTGACTCCAAATTTAGCCAACATTTGACCCAAAATTCGACCAAACATTTGAACCCAACATTTGAACTCAACATTTGACTCAACATTTGACCCAACATTTGAGCCCAACATGTGACCCAACATTTAAACCAACATTTGAATTAACATTCGAACCAGCATTTGAACGATCTTATAGTGAGTCATTAAACCGATGATGGACGATGGATATCGTTCGAAATATCTTACTCAAAAAACTTCTAGTCATTCTTTTCGTATATGAATTATTTTCTTTTTCAGAACCGGAGGCAAGTCCTACCATAGAGACGTTGACTGCACTATCATCACAAAGCATCAGAGTGACAATTAAGGTTAAAAAATAGTGATCATATCAAGATACTATACTATTTGGAGCGTTTGCCATTATACTGAAGCAAGGGCTCCAAGTATTACCAAATTTATTATAAAAACGAATTCTTAAAATTTAAAGAAAATAAATTTAAAAAGCTCTTTAATTCTCCAATGTCTATTTTGCAATAAAGTTTTGCTCTGCTCTGCTCTGCTCTGCTCTGCTCTGTTCTGACCTAGAATTGAAAAGTCGTTCCTTTTAGCCTGGTTCAATTTCCATTCCCAACTATTTTTTCTTAGCTCACGCAAACAGACGAGTTAAATGGGCCACTGGCGGGATACAGAATTTTGTATCGACCCGATGGAGGAGAAGAGAAGCAGACGGATGTAGGTATCGTTACTATGGTAACGTTGACGAACCTTAAAAAGTACACAGTGTACAGTATATCAGTGGCTGTAAAGAACACTATGTTTGTTGGTCCTGCTAGTGTCACAAAGCAGAAAAAAACACTAGAAGATGGTAAGAATCGAATCGAACTCGAGGCGTAGCCAAGAGTTTGTATATCGGATACAACACGGACACGAACACTAATACGAATATATTACTTGTCAAACGTCTAGGTTAGTTCCCTTGTGTTTCACTAAAATTTTCAAAATTAAAGAGGAATTTGGCCAAGAAAATCCACACAATTTTGCAGTTGTAAAGCACGCGGGGATATCGATCGGAAGAATACGAGAGAAGTGTTAGAAGAAGCAGCTCAATTTGGAGGACAAAACAAAACAATTTCAACCTCCTGAGAATTTGAACTTGTTATTGATCCTCCAAATTGAGCTGCTATCCTTCTGCTATCCAACGTAGTGCAAAGGTTCTATTGGCAGAACACAAAGAAGTGTTAGGAGAAGCACGACGCGTAGCGGAACACTTCTCGATTGTTCTGCCAATCTCCAAATGCTTCATATCTGCACACCGCACAGCACAGCAACCATTTTTTTATTTCTTTTAAGCAATACAAATTACAACAGCCGTTATTTTGGATGCGAATGGACGAATCAGTATACAGTGTGCTGTGTGGTCTCATAAAGCACGCGCTACCAACCAACCAGAACGCGAGATTTGTAACAGTTATTTTATGATGATTTGGAATCAAAACGTATATTGGGATCGTCATTGATTTTGCAATTCTTATGTATTTTGCATCAATGCTCCAGTTTCGAATTCTCTTTGCTCTGCCTTAGTCTCGGTTGTGTGCTCAATTCAACCAAAACCCATGGCATTTTAATCAACTCGTGTTGTTTCGTAGTAGGTACATTCTCTATAGCAGTTTTTGTATGACTGTGAAAAGCTCACGGCACGAACACGGTAGTGACACGGCAAGGGATACGCCAGACCAATCACATTGCACTGGAATTTATTTTCTATCCAATCAAATACCCGGAACATGGCATGAACACGGCGTGGACACGGTCACGCTAAGGTCACGGCAATGCCAGTCCAATCACATTGTGCGGGGAAACAAATCAGCCAATTAAAATTCTAGAAAGCATCACGGTCACGGCACGGCACGCTTACGGCATTGACCATTTCAAAGTCAAGCGATAACTGCTCTACTATACAATGGACCTTCATAAAAGAAAAGAATACTTTTGTACTGTGCAAAGGCGGACTTGAAATGGGAGAATTAAACTTGATGAAAAATATACTGCGCATGTCAGGGGATTTTCAAAGAAGTAAATCAGGAAAACTAGAGGATTTTTCTGAGTTCGATTACCAAAATGCATTGTGGTACAACTTGGGTGCAAACAACGGCAGAGTACTCGTGAAAACAAGATTCAAAACTGCATAACCTATGTTTGATAATATTTCTATCAATTTCTTTCAGTTCCTGAAATTGGTCCCGAAAACACACAAGCAAAGAAAGTAAATGCTACATCATGCCTCGTTACCTGGCAACCGTTAACAGACAAGCAAAGTAATGGCGTCATCACTAAATACGAGATCATCTGGCATCTTGATACAAACAGACCTCAATCAAATGCTTTTTGTCAAAAATTCTTAACAGCTTCGACAAAGGAATCCAAGTTTATGATAGATAAGCTCAAGCCAAATGAAAAATACACTGTTCTTGTTAGAGGATATACAAGTGTTGGACCAGGACCGAACAGCACTGTTAGCTTTTTAACAAGTGAGTGCGCATGCGTGCAGAATGCGTTGCATCATGGCCCTGCTTAAGGAAATGCTTTAGTACATACAGTCAATTCAAAAAATGTTGTCGTCGACCAATTCAAGCCTACGCGACTGGACCGAAAGGAAATATGGGTAGTAATCATTGAAGCCGAGATGACTCCATAATTTTATCTGACTAGTTATGCCTGGTTTACAGCACGAACCTTCTTAGGCGAGCGGGAAGTGTTGAAGGAGACGTTTTTTTAATGCTTTCATATTTTCGAAACTGAATCATAACTACTTTGTTTTTCTTTCCCTAAACCCAAAGACATGCATTTGATGGATTGTTTCTCGCCATTATTATCTTATTACTAGCGGGAACAATTAATTCAGAACGAATATTTAACCGCTTCAGTGATTTTTACCCATATTCCTTTCGGTCCAGTCGCGTAGGCTTGAGCTGGTCGATGACAACGTTTTTTGAATTGACTGTATAAAGTGTTGTTTTTGCATCATGAAACGTGATAGGAAACCTTAATGGACCCTTTGTTAAAATTGTTTTGAACGCGAGGCTAACAAAGAAATCACATTTTTTTTCGATGGAATTGGCAGTATCATTTTTTTTCGTATTTCCATGTTAGCCTCGCATCCACGATACGTTTGAGAAGGGTCCATTGTAGTGTTAATTTTTCAAATTTAGTATTTCATTTTTTGATGCATAAAATTTCAACTGACTGATGAAGCGTTACTTAAAACACCCACATAATATACATAAACACACCTTTCCCAAATTCGCTTGACTGATCACAAAACAATGGTTTCAGATCGATGTTGGACTTGATGAATAAAAGAATCAAGTCTCGATTTCAAACCAATGTTTCGTGGTCATCCAAGCGAATTCGGAAATGTCTATTCATTCGACTTCTAAGTTCTACCTTTAAAGTGCAAATGAACCCTTCGACAATACTTTCAGTACTGGTTCTACCTGAAGTAAATAGTTGATTGGGAAAATATTTCTTGATTTGAGTGATGCGTCTCTAAGTTATGAAGGTTTATACTTCCAATATGTTAATGATGGTGACGTCAGGTAAGGTATTTGAGTGTTTTTGTTGTAACTAGTAATACTAAATGCTGGCCATTTTGAAAATAAAAATTTAAAATAGCTTTCATGTAAACCATGAGTAAAATAATGATGCTTTTTAAATACTGTATCTATGAACCAGTTCGATTTTGTATATTTTATTAAGCCTTAATAGACGTCACACTCATTAGCATATTGGAAGTATAAACCCTCATAACTTAGAAACGCATCACTCAAATCAAGAAATATTTTACCATTCAACTATTTACTTCATGTAGAATCAGTACTGAATGTACTAGGTCTATGGAAAGTTGAATAACCTTAGTTTAAAGTAGCAAACTTTCGCAAATTACTTTAAATAACTAGAGCAGTTTTCGTATGACTGTGAAAAGCTCAGTGCCTTATGCGTGCCTTACCGTGCCGCGATGTTTTCTAGAACTTTTAATTGTCCTATTGTTTTCTCGCGCAATCTGATTGGCCTGGTAATTGCGTGACCTTTGCGTGACCGTGTCCGCACCATATTGGTGCCGTGTTTCGGGTATTTGATTGGACGCAGGGTTAATTCTCGCGCAAAATAATTGGTCTGGCGTATGCTTGAGAAAATTGGTTAAGTCTATTTTAGCTGACTTGAGCTGACCTATTCCAACAACTTATATTTTTCTTCGTTTAAGATACGAGTAAAACAAAATCTTCCACTTCGTCTTTGTGCACTTCAGAAGGTAACGCCATAACACTTGGCTGCCTGACAAGTAACGAACAGACAGGCTCAGTAAGATTTACTTGGACAAAAAACGATGTAGTGGTTGATGATGATTCTGCTTCAAAGATCGAAGGAAATAAACTAGTTTTGAAATCTGTGAAGGATGAAGACTTTGGCACCTATGTGTGCAATGCTACTAATAGTGAGGGGACTGTTACTTTCACGACGAGCAGATATGAAGTGAAGGAATGTTCTGCCACAGGTGACCCAAGGCAGCAAGAAACAAACCCAACAATGAATGGTAATGAGATTCAGGATTTTATTCGTAAAATACACCTCATAACCTCGGGCGTTATGTTTTGGCATTTCAAACCACTTGTCGTTATTTCAAGAATGAGATTCTTCGTTTGAGCTGTATCCATATTCGTGTGTCTTTTCGTGTGCAACCTTTAAACAAAGAAATGATACTCTAGGGAATGACATGTGGTCTGAAATGGGGAAACAGTATGCCCAAGGTAAAGGTGTGTATTGGAATAGATATATGAAATAATCGACCAATTCTTTCTTTTATCAACAGTAATGTATTTCATACTTCCTTTGCTATCGATTATCGTTGTTATGGTGATATGCATCGTATACCTGATTTTTCGATTACGAAAAAATAGAGAAAATAATGAAGGGCAAAACGTAATGGCTGACGGCAATGACAACCAAGCACTCGAGAGTGACGTCATCCAGTCAAGCAGTGGCGTCGTAACTAACCCTCTCAAACCATCAGAGCAAGTGATCCAAGATGAGAGTCAAAGTGTACAACATTACGCGCAATTAGGCCAAACGCCAGGCGGCACTAGTACTGTTTATGAGACGTTAGACGACGCTGCGAGGGCAGCGAAAGAGGAAGCGAATAAGGAAACAAAAACGACAGAGTACATGGAGCTGAAAACCATGAAACAGCCTGCGTATGAATCATTACATCGCGGTGAAGAAAGCCAAGCTCCTGCCCAACACTATGAAAAAATACCAGGGTATGAGAATCTGGCAAAGAAAAGCAGCTACGCTTAGAGCGCGTTGTTAATTGTCGATCGAAACCTAGCTGTTCAAAAGTATTCTGTCTTTTTCCATAAAAACGTAGTGGTTCGAAGAAATATGATTATAGACTGCGTTGCTTGGTGGTCAGCGGTGTTTCGACTCTCTCTTCTCAACTCCGCAAACCGCCAAGAAACGCGGGCTAACTGAAATGAAGTGTAATCCTAGACGTCTTAGTTTTCGGTTTTCGACTCTAAAAAAGTGAAATACAAGATACTTTGGACCGGGCTACGAGTAGGAAACCTACGGATGACGTCAAACGCAAAAATGCGCATCTGCTTTAAGCTAATTTGCATTATTTTAAAAATAGTTTCACGCCGTTCATTAATCTGTTTTCAGTGAAAAATGTATTACAAGAAACGTGAAAACAGTTTAGTATTTTTTTTTACCGTATAAAAATATCAAGCGATATTACACAGATTTTCAGATTTTATGCATTGTGCTCACTATTTTGCCTCTTTGATAGCGAGTGAACCTACATAACTATTCTTCGATTGCACGTTACGTCATCGCGGCCTCCAACGCCACAAACAATGGCCGCAATGCTTTTGTCTTTTAACTCTCTTGGGAATGCTTGCAACCCATCAGTTATCTGTAAAGGTAAGGGCGGATCCAGGAGGGGGGGGGGGGGGGGGGGCAAAGGGGGCGTAAAGTTGCCCATCAGCAGGGGAAAAAAAAAAACAAAACTGAAGAATTAGATGCTTTTTTTATTTGTTTTGCGTTGTGCTGACGGAAGAAAATCAAAAAGCCACCCCCCCCCCCCCCCCACCACCTAAAATTTTGGCTGGATCCGCCCTTGAAAGGTCACAACAGAGAATATTGAATTATAATAAATTTTTATTCTTTTGCTGACAATAATTATACTAAAACAAATCGGGGAATTCGGTTTTCGCACGATATCATATATTATCAACATAGCCTCGGTTTGATAATTCACAGTATCAAACTCAACCTCACTCCATAATTAAATGCCGCGCCAAAAAAAAAAAAAAAAAGAATCTTTTTATTAAACGAATAACAAAGTGTTATGCAAAGATTCTTAAATGCTTCTTATTTACTATTTTTTCGAGAACGAAAGTTGCTACGTTGATACAGCCATGCATTTGAAATTGACATTTATATAATTCTCTCAGAGAGCCGGCTTTTTACAAATATATTTTTAAGTCGCATACCATAAAATATCCCATAATGCACTTGTATTTTCGAGTATACACAGGAGTCTTCACTGGCACGCGAGGGAGTATACAAGAAAACACAAACAAAAAGTGGAATATTGGTGCGCTAAAAGAAAGCATTGGATATAAATCTTTTCCCAAGCCATTGAAAATACGCCTAGACCGCAAAGCCAGATTGCAAGGAATCAGTTGAAATACACTCACCAATACGTCTGAAATAAAAATAGACACGGCTGCCGTTTTGGTTGAAATCCAAGAGACTTATGACAAATCTTTTTTTCAACTCAACCAAGATGGCGGCTATGAAAACAGACAATAAATATACCGCGCGCCTACTTTCCTGCATTCTTATTGGCTGTTTAATCATGGATCTTAAAATCCATGGCAGTATTTACAGTGGTGTGGGATGCAAATGATTATTCAGGCTTTATTCGAACAAAATGATATATAATATAAGGCATTTTTTGCCGAATTTGTTTTGAAGAAATAGTCATGAAAATGACTTGTATGAGTTGAATTGCGAGGTCAAATAAAGGCTTTTCAGATAAAGTGCAAAGGTCAAGTATTAGTGTGGAAGAAACTATCTAACGTTGGGATACTTTTGAAATAAGCTAGACGAGCGTGAAGGAAAAGAGGGACGGGAGGAGAGGGAGAGGGAGAGGGACTAATATGTGCCATGTGCATCGTCGTGTCACCTAATCATTGTTGAGTTTTTATCTGCTTTATCTTTGCTAATTTTCGCCCCTTTTGCGTACCGCTTTGTTTTGTGCTCTATTTATTAATTTAGTGTTTCATATGTGTGTATTTATTTCTTTTTATTTCTTTTATGTAAGAACTGCTAGCGCGTAATGGACCACAGGAAGCCCAATCTGAAGTTAAGACGCAGACAAATGGATTGAGATCGCATACGGAACCAAATATTGAGATCGCATAAGGAACCAAATGAAAACGCAGAGCAATTTTTAAAATTCAGTTAAGATTTTTTGGACTTCCAATTGATTTATTATCTACTTTATTATCTTCCCATACATTCTTTGTATTTCATGCACAACATATATATTTATGGGTTCCCTGTGCAGTCGAAAGGGATGGCAACTTAGCTTTAAGAACGAAGCAAATAGCAAAGATGGCGTACAGAACTGCATTCAAACCCTTTCATAAAACGAAGTACTGCACTAAAACAGAGCAAAGCAGGTCCATTAAAAACAGGCAAGGACAAACAGTGAGATGATCAACAATGACTTACCAAGTTTTAAATGATTTTGGAACCATTTAAGAAGACATTTTAAGCAATTTGAATTAAGGGAAACTTTAACTTTCGGAACTTTTGAAAGATGTACTGAGCTACAAATAATTGTACGACTTCTACGTTGCTACGTAAAAGAATCACGAATCACGCTAGGGCAAGATGAGGTATGTAAGAGTGGTTTGGGAGATTGAACAATAATATTATCAAGAGTTAAGACAAAGTTTAATTAAATCCCAAAGTTCAATTTAAATTTTCGACAACTTATTTCTATTTCTGGATCCAACCTCTTCATTATTAATTATAATCTCATGTCATTTAATTTCTTTTGATCCGATGACTCTCTCAATTTTCTTTTAATTTAATTCTTTGTATACACTTATTTCAATAAAGTTAGTGACTAAATAACCTAGAAAGCTGAGATCACCGAGGATCATGGGAAACTTTTAATATGAAGCAAGTCAAGCTTTTGATACAATTTGCAGCTTGAGGATGCTCAGAAGAGGTGAGACTGTAACTGGTAAAAGATCTAAAATCCATCAACAGTTATTAAAGCGGTTGAAACATGTAAAATGTAATTACCCATAATCCTTGTTGGTCTCAGCTTTTCAGGCGACAAACTTTATTGAAATAAGTGTATATTTGTTTAAGATTAAGTCATTATTGCCGGGGCTTGAGAACATACCTGATTATTTAGTCATTTTAGATAGAAGATTCATATGAGTTAAGATCCTCACACCACACCCAACGAAGAACCCGTAAGATGGCGTGTTACAACTATTTATGACTGACGTATTTCTTTTTTATAGAAGGAAAAAAACTAGCGCGAAAAAATGATTCCCTATTTTGTCACACATTCACTTACACCAGAGAATATTCTCTTGCTTACACACACCCCTATGTGCACGACTCTCAACTCATTATTTACAACATTCAACTCTCACATGTTGATTGTTATAGAAGGTGGAAAACCAGTAAACACGGAGAAAATCATCGTGGCAAGGAAAACAATACATCTACCAAACTCAAATCAAAACTCAATGCTAAGAAAACTAAAGAGATGTGGATTTTTTTCAAGAAGAAAACAACATATTGAAGAAACGTATGTATTACTTACTCTATTCACAATTGAGATTGATTATTCTATACCTTCAGAACTGTAAAACAATAGAGACTTTTAGCATCAAGCTTACTGCTAACCGCCAACGTGTATCCGCTAGGGATCAGGTCAAGAAACACGCCCGCTATTCAATATGGCGGCTTTTCCAGCGACAACTCCGTTATAACGCCTTGCTATATGTCGAAAATCTTGACGAAAAACGCCTGACGTCGAACTGCAGTTTGAGCGGTTTGCAGTACGTAGCAAGAAAGTCGTGCTAGAGGTCTCTAATTACACCAGTTTTACTATTAACTCTTATTAGCTATTTTGTATTCATTTTTTATTTTATAAATGACAACTTTCCTTCGACTAGGTTTACTTTATCTAGAAGTATTAATCTAGTGTGGCGCATAGCAACGGTAACTAAGATTAAGTCAGAGCCACAAATTATAATATTATGCAATGTCCTTATCATACAGAGGGCGTTTTTTTCCTTTATCTTATTTCAAATTAATAACATTCTCATACCAAAATAATTGGAATTGGTACCTTAATCGTCGATGTATAATGGGATTCTATTTTTCACTTTATATGTAGAAAAACATGTTTATATATATGTAAGATAATAATTTGGGAAAAGAAAGCTTTTTTTTTTTTTTTGAAAGAGATATTTTTCTGATCACAAAATTTGTTGCAAGTATGTCAGTCATTACTAAGAAAATTCAATTACATTGATGCTCTTCATTCATAGACCTATAATCGTTAAACAACAGAAATTTTGTAGGACAACTTCTTAAATTCATAGCATCGATAAATAATAAAAGTGATTTCAACTTAATTATGAATAATCACAAATAAATAGACCAGTTTTTAAATTTCAGGACAAATAGAGGATATTACATGGGCGCGCGGAGATACGAAATTTATCTTCGAGTGTTGAAAAGATCTCTCAACGAGTGAGAGATTTTCAACACGAGAAGAAAAATTTCGTATCTCCAAGCGCCAATGCAATGTTCTGTTTATTATATAATTATCCATAAAATCAACTTAACAAGCTTTTTTTTATTATAAAAAGGTTTTATTTATAAACTAATAGCTTAAATACACATGGTAACGACATTTTCACATGTGAAAATAATGTTATTTTCACATATGAAAATATCAGATCTTCGAAAAGGAGAAATATAGGTATTTTATGGATAATTATATGATAATAAGTTGTATTAACGAGTAACCATTGATAAGAACATTGAATTACCGCTTTTTCGTTTCGCTTCAAATCCTTTCACAAGAGTTGTACCAGGCTTTTTTTGTCTGCTATTTTGGCAAGTGCTTTTATTTGAATCGGAGTTAAAAATCCGTCGGTTGCTTTTCGAATTATCGGGTTCTTTCTGCTGTACTTGATGTTTGTTCTGGAAGGAGTTTTTCTTGCTTTGAGTAGCAATAGCAATGCTTGGACTTTTTGGAGGAACGGATGGAATTTCGGCTTTGCGATACTGAAATATCTGACTATGAATCGAATTAGATGGTATTTCTATATCAAAAGCTGTGAGTTCGCTATCTTCGGGAATATCACAAAGTCTACGGCTAGAGTTTATGGGACTCGATGAAGAGGCGCAAGCAACATCGACTGCATCAAATGTGAAGATATTACAGCTACTTGACTCGCTCGATGAAAATGGAGAAATCTCGGTTGTTTTCTTTGGTGTGGTGATCAGTTGGTTTGTGCAACAGAATGGAGATACCAGCCCATCGTCGACCATAAATGGCGAAAAACAGACTGGTGATAAGAGGAATGATGGAGAAAATGTCAAACAAGGTCGGCAAGAAATCTTTAGTGCCGTCTTCCAAACCCATTCTTTTATATCTGGCTTGTTTTTGAAAGCATCAGGATCGAGTTCGCATTCACTGCATTGTGAAGGAGGAACTATTTGGAGGTCGCATTCCAAGGACTTTGGAGTGGCGTTTCGTAGTCTTCGACGAAATAACGACTGATCGTCTACCGAGCCAATTTCCATGGCACCTTGAAAAGTCAGGGATTAACAAATTAGATGAACTGTACAACAGTGTTCGTTTCATGGCCTGATAAAGAAATCAGACAGCGTTACCATAGTAACTTTCGTGTTAGCTAGAACGTCATTCAGATTTCGAGGCTTCGTCTGACGTCGATAGGTGCACCTTAAAAAACAACTACAGTTCAAAGGTGACAAAAGGAAAATTGTTTTTGGATTAATTAATTAACTAATTAGCTGGAAAGTAGTACTAATATTACCCTTAACACTTTAATAGTTAAGTATTAAGAATGAATTAAGAACAAAAGAAGACAAATATGGCAAAAACGGGTTTTTGATTTGGAGAATTTATTGGAAAATGAGCTTAAGCTAATTTTGGGCGTCGGCCTAAAGATTTGAGGTGGGGCCTTTGAGGGGGGGATAAGCAAGCTACTGCGTATGTCTAATCCAATCATTAGGGACCCACGCAGCTGTATCACATGCAATAATTATTGCCATTATTATGAAATAATATTTATTATAGTTAATAATATTCATCGATGTTAATTAATAATAATTTAATATATTTATTAAAAATTGTTTATTATATCGTATTTATAGCATTTTAAAAATAAATCGACTTTGTATTTCCCTGAAGAAAATAGTGTGAAAATTGGTACTGAGTGCACTGGGTTTTGCGGAAGGAGGTAATACAAAGAGCCCGAAGAAAACCCTTAAATTTCTTGGTTTTCAACTACTTCATCATAGATTTTAAAAGCTTAAATTTTAATGAAATATAAGTTTCATAATCTTGTAAAGCGGACAAAACTACATATTCTGGCCAAATTTCGAGGCTGTTAAGCATTTCGTTGCGGAACTATAGGCGAGTAAACATGACGCAATTTGTGGTTAAAATGTATGGAGCGGCCATTTTGGTGTTCCAAGTTGGTACACCATCATGGCGGACGAAATTTCAAAGGCTTAAGATGATGGAATATTTAATATGTTTGACTATATTTCACTTAAATATGCTTTAAACAGTTATTTAAAACGTGTCTAAGGGAAAATCTTTCAACTATATTTTGATCGCTATTTAGATAGACGTGACGGTATTGCGTGACACAAACTCAACCTCCATAACTCGGGAACCAAACATCGAAATGACTCGGAATTTTTTCTTGTGACTTATAACACTAATTTCTAAAACATACTTGCGAAATGCCTTTGTACGATCTATGATTTAGATTTTGATGAAGTCATGTGAAAACCGACAATTCCATTTTACATTTCCGTTCAGTGAACCACGAATGAAAGATCGAAGTCGAGGCTGGAGTTTCCGCGCATGACAAAACTATAGTTTAAAATGCGCGGAAACTCGACTTAGAACTATTATTCGTGGTTACTGAACGAAACTGTAGGAGTATTTTCAAAAATAAACAGTTGGAAGCAAAAAAAATTGCAAATTCGATGGCAGATTCACTGGGCATCATTCGTATAAGAAAAGGGTAGCGATAGTTGGAATACACAAATATTGGATCTGTTGCAGACGGCACGATTTGAGGAATGTGGAATTTCTTGAATGTTCCATGTGTGTTTTTGACTGCTGTTGATGTTATGGGTCCGAACACTGCGATCACTCCTTCAGACACGAGGTGGTTTGCTATAAAAAGAAAGTCATATGATTAGGTTTACATTGCATTTTATTTTTGAAGAAATGCTTTACTTTCCATTCCATACTTCATCTGTTCAATACTCCATTTTACAGTTTCATTTATTCTCGACTTTCACATCCCCATAATGCCTTGCGTCTTTGGGGGGTAACCAATCAAAAACTTGTCCCAAATTGAAAGGTTTCTTAATTGAATTTATACTATTCCTGCTTTTATCTGTACAATACTGATTATCAGTTCATTCCAAGTTATTTTTGTATCTTAGGCCGTTAAAAAATACACTCACCATAATTTCGAAGAAAGACTATATCCAAATCTGCATTTACGATACGAAGACTTCCGGCGTGACCTCGGGTCGGTTGCCGAAGGAAATCCGTTGAACTGGTGTACAATGAGCTCCAAGTATGGGTCAGAACAAGCGAGGTAGTATGTGAATACAGGCACATTTCATGGCTTAAAGACACGAAGACTAGTCTCTAATGCGACTTTCTCGGTTCTGTAGGGATGTGAGAGAAGGGTTATGACTAAAATTTGGCGCTAGAAAGGAAATTCGAAGACGTACGAGGTTTCAAAGACTCTTGATGGCTCGCTTTTGGATCCCGAGTCTCCAACCTTCTCTTATTTCTTACTTGTGGGGAAAAAAATCCTTAAAACGGGCTAAATCCAAAAAATAACCACACAGAGCGAAAGAAGTGCTATTTCTCAATGATCGGGTAAAATTTCGAGACTTTATTTCACGTTTCAATAATTTTATTGAAATTTTTGATGAATCCCCATACATTTTCTTATAACATGACACCACCGAAACCAAGCTTGGGCTACCTGTGCCATTGCATGAGAAAAATAATTGGGGTCGGTAGGTCGGATTATTATTTTTTTACTGATACAAGTTCAATGGAAATTAGCTTACTGGGAACCCTGTGGTGCATTTGGGAATTTAAAAAATATTAGAGGCAACAAAATTAGGGTCGGTCTCGCTACAGGAAACAAACTTTTTTTTTGGCCTTACATAACATAATGGTTAAATAAAAGAAGAAAAAATAAAAATAATGTTATGTCATTTTGATAATCTTACTTTAGGTCAAATGGTTTAGTGATTGATTCTGGTGCCACCCAGACAAGTGCTGTCCCTGTTCATGATGGATATGTCTTACAACAAGGCATCGTCAAGTCTCCTTTAGCAGGGGATTTCATCACTGCACAGTGCGGACAGATGTTTGAAGAAACTAATGTTGAGATTGTTCCACCCTACCTGATAGCTAGTAAGGTAAGTAACTTACTACTACTCTCTCTCTTTTTTTTACATATCAGACCTTAAATATCTCTAATCTTTGAGATACCCTTGCCGTGACTTAGATCAGCCCAGAGGTTGTTTCAGGGTTCAATCTGTGAGTTAGCCCTGCCCCGACTTTGATCAGCCCAGAGGTTGTTTCAGGGTTCTATCTGTGAGTTAGCCATGCCCTGACTTAGATCACCCCAGAGGTTGTTTCAGGGTTCGATCTGTGAGTTAGCCATTCTCTGACTTAGATCAGCCCAGAGGTTGTTTCAGGGTTCAATCTGTGAGTTAGCCATGCCCTGACTTAGATCAGCCCAGAGGTTGTTTCAGGGTTTATTTCTCAATTGACACGGTTTTCTTTGTTATTCACAAGGCTTTATTTTTGTTATAACCCTCATTATAAATGCGAGGTCAATATATAGTTATGGGAAAAAAAAAAAAAAAAAAAAAAAAAAATCGACAACATTTGGTAAAGTTTTACCGAGGCGAGTGCCTCGGTTCGCTTCATACTGGCTACGGCCCTGGAACCCTGAAACAACCCTCTGGGCTGATCTCAGTCAGGGCACGGCTAACCGACAAATCGACTCTTGAAACAACCTCTGGACTGATCTAAGTCAAGGCACGGCTAACTCACAGATCGAGTCCTGAAACAACCTCTGGGCTGATCTAAGTAAGGGCATGGCTAACTCACAGATCGAATCCTGAAACAACATCGTCTGATCTAGTCAGGGCAGGGCTAATTCACAGACCGAATAACCCTGAAACAACCTCTTAGCTGATCAAATACAGGGCATGGCTAATTCACTAGAACCATGAAGGCGTGCATGGCTGTCTCAAAAACAGAATTGGATAGTGAGTTAGGCTTTACGGAGGAAGGGGGGAGGGGGAGGGAGGGGTGGGGGAGGGGAGGGATTGGAAATGAACCGTTGTGAACACTGAAAAAAAACCCATTCAAATCAATGGAAAGACCTATTAACAAGTCCTGATGCAAGTCCCAGAGAGGAGAGGCGAGTGCACTACCCAATTAATTCTTTGAACCCATGTGAAAACTTTGTGTGCTTGTGTGGCAAAACAATAGCTTTGTTCTATTGAGTTTCCAAACCATTCCACTCCATTAACTATGGAAAGTATAATAATAATTGATCGTGAAGTGAAGTTCGATTATTATTTGCATATCAAACGCGGATGTCGCAGTGAGGCGGAGTGGCAATCAATAGATCAAAATATCAGACCAGAAGTATTTGAGAAAAAATTCTTACAATAAGCCTTTTCATAGTTTAAGAATCGATTCCACTGCGCATGCAATTTCATCCCGAATTTCTCACCTTCTTTTGACTAAACCTTCTTTTGTTATTAATTAAGTCCTTGTCCAAGAAGACTTGAAAGTCTAACCATTTGCAGATGTAATTAAAAAGGCAGCACCGTCTCCTTAGTTATTTCAAGACCCTGAGTGTTGGTCTGGCCGAGGCTTGATGAGATGATGCTGATGATGATGATGATGATGATGATGATGATGATGATGATGACGATGATGATGATGATGGAGAGTTCTTATAATAAAGAAATAGAAAACGCGCCCGCCTGCTGCGTGTGTGAAGTTATAAAGCACGCGGGGGTTGGCAGAATGCTAGAAAAGTGTTAGGAGAAGCACGACGCGTAGCGAGGTGTTTGTCGACACTTCCGTGAGTGTTCTGCCAATTCCCAAGTACTTTATGACTCCACGCATCAAAGTAAGCAAGTTTTTTTTCTTCTATAAAATTACAAATTGCAATATACTTTATTTTGTATAAAAATGACAAATCGATCATTTATAATAGCAGTTATTGAATGAATCTTCATTTCACATTGTTGAGGCTTACTGCGCGCACTCTACTCTGTTTGATCATGTTTAATTTTTCTTGTCTTTTTCAAAAAAACTTTAAAAAAAGGCATAGAGCGCGTGCAGTTGGCGCGTGCAGAAGAACAAACGATGGCAAATGTGATTCTAATAATAGCATCGCACAGGTACCTATGGTGGCTACAAGCATGAATACCAGAGATCCCTTCTCTTAGTTCATTTTTTCTCGTTGGAACTTACCTGGGTCGTTGTATGGTGATAAAATATATTCCACATCGAAATCTCGTTTAGTGTTGATGATAGTAGTAGCAAGTGCTTTTGCAGCGTCAATAAAACTTCTCATGCTTCCAGTGTCATCAATGACAAAGATCAGAGTCACATCTCCTTTAACACTTATGACTTTATCGAATACTTTCCCTCCAAGCTCTTTCTTCACGGATTCAAGAAACATCTCGGCTCCTGTGAGTAAACTTCGCTTACGGCCTGGCGCAGAGGGCGTTAGTTTCATTGATGTGTACAGTCCAGATCCAAGAGAATCCAATGTAAATCTTTAAAGAGAAAAAAATCACAATTTAGCTTTTAATAATCCATTTAATTAAAAACAAATGAGTGAATAATCAACTTTTAAATTCAATTTAAAATAATTAATTTTTGTGTTTTACTCGCTAGTTTTAATTTGTGATTCCAAGTTTCAGTACGTAACATTTTACCAATGGTGCAGGTTTTTGAATATCTTAAAGTGCTACTACGACGAAAATCGCTCAAACTTGGATTCAGCTGAATCTTCTTAAGAATACTCTTTAAAGGTCCAATAATCACTGTATGAAGTGTTTTCTCGATATTCAGGACGAAAGTATGATATTTTTACGATTATTTTTTGGAGTCTGTGACGTCATAGACTCAACATCGAACATTGCTACATACATTTCTTTGTAGTTTATGATCAAAATATCAGTAGTAAAGGGAGAAAGAAATACCCAAACACCCCAAAATATAAATTATAGTCACAAGTAATGTGAAATAAGCACATTAGCCACCCTTTGGGCTTCATAGGAATAAAATAAATTAAGGATTTATATACAAAGAAATATATGTAGCAATGTTCGATGTTGAGTGTATGACGTCACAGACTCCAAAAAATAATCGCAAAAATATCATACTTTCGTACTGAATATCGAGAAAACACTTCATACAGTGATTATTGGACCTTTAAAGAGTATTTTTAGGAAGTTTCAGCTGAATCCAAGTTTGAGCGATTTTCGTCGTAGTAGCACTTTAAACACATATACATTTATATTTTGTAAAATATTTTAAAATGTTAAAATAATTCACTTCCGAGATATGCTTCGCTTGTCACACACAAAGATTTTAGGACAAGGCTACATGTTAAATTTAATTAATTCTTTTCTCCTTTCACGAACCACTGAGTATTACACGCGAAGCCTCGCATTGGAACCTTTGTGCGTGACAAGAGAAGTACATTTGGGTAGCATGGGTGGCGTTCGCGGCTAACGCGTCGTCTTTCACCGCTGTGAGTCCAACGGGTCGGGTCGCTGGTTCGAGCTCTGCGGTCGCCACATGTGAATTGAGTTTGTTTGATGTGTTGTTCCGCTCCTGTGCTACGAGGGTTTTCTCCGTGTTCTCCGGTTTCCTCCCTCCGTAAAAATCAACATGTGAGTTGAGCGTTGTGTGCATAGAATATTAAATGTAGTGGTAGTGCGAGTGAGCGAAAAGTGTCCCCAATTAGTGCGAAAGCGCTAGAACGACTAGACACGTAAATAAAGTGATTTATTTATTTTATTTCGGAAGTAGGCTATTACCTTTTGCTGTTGTATTTGCTCGCCAGTTCGATGTTTTTCTTGATCCTGTCTATACGAGCTTTGCTTGGGCGATAGCGTTGAGATTTTGCAGCAAACACTGATTTCTCAAGTTCTCCGATAACACCCATGAGCTTGTTCGATGGAGTGCATTTTCCAGCTAATGGAATTGGAAAACATAATTCACGTTAGCTTTTGCGTAATGTTTTCCCTTTTGATACCATGTGTCATTCTCTGGAGTATCATTTCTTTGTTTATCGGTTGCATATGAGAAGACCCATGAATATTTGATACCAACTCAAACACAGAATATTCTTCGAGTTCTCAAGACAATGATATGCATGGCAGACAAGACAAGGTTTCCATTTTTTCCCTATATTTCTCTTTATCTTTTGCAAACCTCCGTCAACAAAGACATCAGGTTCTTTTATTAATCTAAGAATTTGAGATTTTTGCGTTTATTTTTCGTCTAACTTCTGTTTGCAGACCTCCTCACCAAAGTTAGTTATCAGATCTTTTATTTATCAACTTAAAGTTTCCCATTCTTTTCAAGAATTCTGAATAGCTTTTTTTACATGTATTTTCCTGTTTGCAAACCTTTTAAACGAAAACAAATATTATAGTCTTTATCCATTTACTCGTTACTTGATAATTTATACCAGCTACTTGATATATTTAGTTTCAATTTTCCCCCACTAATTAAACAAAAAAGCTTTTATTTCAACGTCTTACGTTTCCATGAAACTTGGCCGAGAAAGACTCTTCGGCTAGAGCAGAGAACCTGTAAACAACATGCTCAACTGAGTATAACAGTGTCCTATACTGTCCTGTTGCTGAACGTATTAAGTTTAAAATAATTCGACTAGCATTTAAAGCACTTCATGGTCTTTCTTCTGTTTACCTCAAGGAACTCATCACCGTTCACAAATCTGCTAGAAATCTTCGCTCGTCTTCTCACTTGTTGCTGTCTTCAAAATCTTATAATCTCAAGTCCTATGGTCTACGTTCTTTCTCAGTTGCTGCTCCGCTCCTCTGGAACTCTCTACCTTCTTCAATTAGAAATATTTCCAGTATCTTTATTTAAATCTAAACTCAAGACTCATTTATTTAAGTTAGCTTTTTCTTTATAATCATATTATCTATCTTATTTATTTATTCCTTTAACGTTATGTTATTAAGTGCTTAGAACAGACTTGTATAAGCGATATATAAGCCATATACATTATTTCGAATTTATCGTCAAGAAAGTCGTTTTACGAGACGAGAATTATACAAAGTGAAATCAAACGGCTTATTTCTGGCACTTTCTCAAGGCGATGCATGTCTTTATCACAAATCAAAAGTCAAAGATCAAAAACCAGTTTTAACTCAATTCTTGGAAGTGGCCTAGTATTGTACAATGGGAGCTAAAGTATACGCTGAAAGTTGTCTCTACCGGTCGTTGTATAAAAGACTGGTTTCAGCTAGCTACACAAGGAAGTAGTTACCAGAGCAGAGTGTAATTTAAAGTGCACTGAAGTGGTATAGTCTAGTGTTTTACAATTGGAGTTTAAGTATTATTATCTGAAAGTTTTTTTTCCCGCTCAGCTGTTGCATTATAGAGTTCCAGCTAAAATCTACCGTGTTAAAGCGCTTTGATGGAAATATTCCATTTTGTTTTAGCTTAAGTCTTTGTCAACCCCCTTAAGCAATTGAACCAGTTTATTGAATCTAATTTATTTTTAAAATCGAAAGTATTATGAAAAATAATAAAGTTACGCTCTGAAAACCTTTAGATTTTGTAAACTTTCAAGCTTTTCTTCGCCTTTCTTTCGACTGAGTAAAAAGAGCAAAAGAAAAGAAATTTCTACAACATGAAAAAATTAAGACAATTTTGCTGATTTTTTGCAAGACATGTTGGCGTGGCAGTACCTGATTGGATATCAAGCACACAAAACTGTCACGTGGGTTCAAAGAAATGGGTAGTGCACTCGCCTCTCCTCTCTGGGACTTGCATCAGGACTTGTTAATAGGTCTTTCCATTGATTTGAATGGTTCTTTTTTTCAGTGTTCACAACGGTTCATTTCCAATTCCTTCCCCCCCCCCCCCCCCCCCCCTTCGCAAAACCTAACTCACTATCCAATTCGGTTTTTTAGTCAGCCATGCACGCCCTCGTGGTTCGTGGTTCTATTGAATTAGCCATGCCCTGTATTTGATCAGCCCAGAGGTTGTTTCAGGGTTCAATCTGTGAGTTAGTCATGCCCTGACTTAGATCAGCCCAGAGGTTGTTTCAGGGTTCGATCTGTGAGTTAGCCGTGCCCTGTATTTGATCAGCCCAGAGGTTGTTTCAGGGTTTGATCTGTGAGTTAGCCATGCCCTTACTTAGATCAGCCCAGAGGTTGTTTCAGGAGTCGATTTGTCGGTTAGCCGTGCCCTGACTTAGATCAGACCAGAGGTTGTTTCAGGGTTAGCCGTGCCCTGACTAGATCAGCCCAGAAGTAGTTTAGGGTTCAATCTGTGAGTTAGCCGTGCCCTGACTAGATCAGTCCAGAATTAGGTTTGGGTTCAATCTGTGACTTAGCCATGCTATGACTTATTTAGATCATCCCAGAGGTTGTTTAAAGGTTCGATAAAACTGACGTTAAGAAAGATTTAAAATACCTTTTGGAGGGCTGCCACAGGCGTAAGACATCATTGCCGAACGAACCTCATTCATATCGCTTGTATAATCCTTTGCTGCTAAAGCAAATGTTGCGATAAAAAGAGAAATGGCAAAGAACCGAAGACATGCTCCATGGACCTTCATAACAAAACTTAGAACTAAGATTGCAAAGCCGTGTGCATCAAGTGAAAACCTCACTTAAAGTGACCAAGACAGGAAGACGAATACATTTATTTAACATTGATAATTTTGAATGACACGTTGAAGTATATGAAAAATAAACACATTTATTCTCGCCAAACAGGCAGTCACTCAGTTTGATTGATAGACGAGAACGTTTTTTCTTTCTTTTTATATTTCAGACAAAATGTCGACAACACCGTTTTTAGAGACCTAATATGGTGACCCAATATTCTAATGATATTAAATTGTAGAACCAGGATCCCTATCCGGGCCAACATTAGGACAATACTAAACGAAGTGCTTTATTTATCCTATATAGATTAGAATGAATGAGAAAATAATATAATTATATTTACAAAAGAATTATTGGTATGGGACTATCTAGAATAACTATAGCGAGCTAAATGAGCTAGGCAACACTACTTAGTCGATTACAAAATATGTGTGGGGAAAAAGACTAGAACATTTAACAATTGTTTGCGTGAAGGGGAAGTGATTACCCGTGGAATAGGTTGCTATCAATAGACGTCACTTCCGGTAATAGCTCTTTTTTAATGGCTTGTAGAATCCTGGAGGTTGTTTTGATCTCTTGTTTTCTGGTTTGATGTCGTGAAAATAGTCAAATACAATAGTTTGAGGACTTATTTTGATATGTTTTGACTTAGCATCCGCTAGTTGCCCCCCAGTCAACCGCTTGTTTGCCCCCCAGTCAACTCCAAAAAGTCACGTGATTGATAGTAAGCAATATTTGCCCAGCCGTGAGTCTTCGAACGGTGAGGTAAATATTCACCATAATTCACTGAGCCTGAGGGGAATAATCGTTTCAGTACCATTTTAGATTTGAATGTCAGAGAAAAGACGAAATATATCTAGAATAAACAACGTTTTAGTGTTACATTCACTCTTGCAAACTCTGGGAAACCTAGCACCGCTCGAGCGTTGATTATCAGTGATCGCTCGACCAATCACAGTCTAAAATTATACTTAAAGTGCTTATAAGCCTTGCACAATATTTTCAGAATTGATTCTTTAAATAGTGAATAGTTGATTGTGAAAATAATTCGTCATTGAATGTCGGGTCTTTGAGATACGAAGGTTTATATTACCAATATAATAATGACTATGACGTAACATAAGGAATTTGAGTTATTTTGTGGCAATTTTTAATATTGAACGCTGGACATTTTTTGAAAACAAATTTGTAAGAACCTTTACGTGAGTCACGAGTAAAAGGGTGATGCTTTTAAAATATTGTATTCCAGAATGAGTGCAGTGATGTATATTAAATGGTCCCTTATGTTATGTCATAGTCATAAACATAATTAGAATATAAACCTTCGTATCTCAAAGACCCGACATTCAAATGACGAATTATTTTCACAATCAACTATTCACTATTTAAAGAATCAATTCTGAAAATATTGTGTAAAGGCTTATAAGCACTTAAATGAAATTATAATATCGTTAAGGATCTATCTAGATTTACATGATTACTAATAGTAAACGCTTGTCGTCCAAGAGCGTAGAGCTCTTTCAAAATACGAACATGCAATTACATAACTATATTTGTATTTATTATCTTATTATATATATACTATTCCATATAAAAACAACATAATCCAATCAGAATTCGAGTTTTGAATCGGTTATTATTTTGAATCGTGAGCCTTTGTAGTCTCAGAAAGAATAATAGATTTTAAATTTTTGAATAATGAAACGGTTCATAAAATCAAAGAGGGTAAGTTTGAGTTTGACTGTGAGCTCAGCTGTTTTAAGTTATCGTCAATTTAGTTCCAAATAACCTCACCTTTGTATTTAAGTTAAACTGACCATTATTCTTTTTGATTTTAGAAAGACACAATAATTACTTACTTATATATATTTTTTGTTAATATGAAAACTAATTAAAAATAGACGGCCTTTAATTGACAAACACCATCGCAGGCTAGTTAGCAAATATTTTAAAATAAACTTTTCATCTTTCCCTAGCAATTTTGATATTAGCCCCGTCCACACGTACCCAAAAATTTTTGCATTCGCTTTTTTTTTTTTTTTTTTTTTTTTTTTTTTTTTTGCGGATACGAAAATGTCCGCGTCCACACGCGCAGCGTATTCTGATCGTTTTCGAATCGTTTTCACTGTCCACACGTATCCGGAAATTTCTAGATCCGCCCTGATGCACGCTAGTGCCTAGTCCATTTGACGGATAGGTTTTCTTATTGAGCATGCGAAAAATCTTGGTAACGTCATCGTATTCGAAAATTTGCGGATACGACCGTCCACACTCATTCTTATTCGGAGCGTATTCGAAAATTTCCACTCTGGAGACCGTTTTCGAAATTTCCAGATACAGATACACAAATTTCCGGATACGTGTTGGCGGGGCCTTAGGGAATATAGAAGTTTTTTTCCCTAAAAAATCGTTCTAAAATGTATGTTCTATAATTAGTATTAATCGTTTATTGAAAAGAAAATTGCTCTTTTTGATGCTTTCTTATTTATCATCTAGTAGGGCAATTTTCTTTTCAATAGACGATTAATAAACGTAACTGTATTTGCGCGGAAATATTTATTCGCATGGTTTTTGGTCATAGAATGAAAGTTTTCACTTTCAAATGTTCATACATGAAAATAATAAGGAAATGCTTATTTTTAGCCATACTTGCTTTGGTTCATTGTGCACGGTCAGTATCAAGTGATGTTACGATTCAACATCAAAAGCAAAACAATAGCTTTGTTCTATTGAGTTACCAAACCATTCCACTCCATTAACTATGGATAGTATAATGGTAATTGATCGATATACTTGATGCGTGAAGTTCGATTATTATTTGCATATCGAACGCGGATGTCGCAGTGAGGCGAAACGGAGTGGCAATCAATAGATCAAAATATCAAACCAGAAGATATTTGAGAAAAAATTCTTACAATAGATATGATCCATTCGAACTTCTAAAAATAGACATGACCTATTATCGAACTGCCAGGAGAAAGGGGGTAATCTTAAAGATGGCTTCAGTAGAGGGTTATTCTAAAAATAGGCAAGAGCTGTCCAGATAATCGGACAAGAAGTCAGAGCATCTATTATCTACTATGATTTTGACAGCCGCTCTCGTCAAACAACGTTTGGCGCCACGGTGTGTTACATTTGCTCATGCGCACTACATGTACCCGGTTAAAAACCGGTTTTAAAACTGGTTTCGTTTTGTCCACGATCATGAACGGCGGTATATCAAAGGAAACGCTCTTCATCAGCAGAGTCTCCTTCTTCCCCGCTTGAAAGAAGGGAGAGAAAGAGAAGAGACTGCTAGCAGGGAAGGCCGGGGTATATTTCGTGGAATTACCGTCTTTATATATGACGTCATTTTACGTATTCATCTTTGGAATGAAACGAAAGTACTTTAGAAAGTTTGCGGATGCGCGCAGCATTTCAGCACTTTTCATCCTAAAAATTCAAGAGCGTTTCAGTTTGAAAAGAAATGCTCGTTTTTTTTGGTTTCTCCGAAAACGCATCATCCCACATGGAAAAGATAGGCAATGGGACCTCAGTCCTCACTGATACGATCGGCATTTTAGGGCTGCTGGTCATAGCAAGGGGTTGATTATGAATGGTCCAGGAACCGACTAACCTATCCCTTAGGATTTTGCCGAGCTTCCTGATCAGTCTGTAATTCCTCCCGGGATAGCGGTGTCGGGGTCGAATTCTCCGGCATAGCAGTAAGTCCATACGACGGTTCAGCACTCGATGTCTGGAAGTATGGTCCTGGTTAAAAATCGTTAATAATTAAAAGTAATCGAAAATACTAGCAGGTGAACTTTTAAGGCTGAATAAGCTTTTTAATATTTAAAGAATCGTTTATCTATCCAAATGATTGATATAGAACTAGCTACTGGACACCCACTTGACGGGCATTGTGGGCTTCCTGTGGTTTGTTTATTTCCAAGTTCATTTCTTGGAAACCTTTCCAAGGGACCGGAGCTGTGGAATTCGAAGCGCGACTCACATCGACGATAAAACAAAAGATCGTAATATAAACAGATTCTAAGCCATTTAACAATTAGACTGAAGGATAGATTCGATCTCTTTGAGTCTCTATCAGTCGTAATGGCGATCCAAAATCTTAGGATGCCGCACTTTTTGCCCTTGTTGATGGCTATATTATTCTTGGACAACTTGGTGAAAGTAGATGCTGGTAAGTTGGAAGATTGCGTTAGATTAAAATCCAAAGCTTTTTTCTAAAAAAAAAATAGTGCTTAATTTCCAAAAGATAGGTTCCGTTATACGGTCATAATGTGTAGAAATATAGTTCAATTGATATCGGCATCGAAGAGCGTCGATTTAGGTTTTTCGTCTTTGGAATTCCTATATAAGTTATTTTGAAAATACTTAGTACTGCTTAGCGAAAAGTTTATTGCCAGCTTAAAATTGAAATCAAAAGTAAAGAAAAGTAATCTATATAAATACAAAAAGAGATGTATTGAATACTAGTAAAATAGTCAAAACATTTTGGTTTAGCCTGGTTTTGGCTTCTAAGAGACTCTCTGAATTCACTAAGTATTTTAGTGATCCACACGAACCCATCTTTAAATGTGTTTTATTTTCAGTTTTGGCATAATTAATATCTATGGTTTTCAAGACTTTTTACAGTAAAATAAAGTGAAACTGCAGAAAGTGCTTTGCTGGCTTTTTTTCTTATTCTTGACTATCAAGTTATCAAGTTTCGTGTTATTCCTGTTCCCCGGAAGGAAAAGTTTGCCCAGAACTCGAGATTTCCGATGAAAATTAAATAGGAAACAGATATTTTCCTAGGGTCTTTCTTAATAGTAGGAACTACAATTCGTACAAAATAGTTAACCAACATTATTTTCTTCGTATTTATTGGCTTAAAGGATTTCTGGGCCACGAAAAATTCAAACTTAGTCACTTCTTTGGATTACTACATATGTCCTCATATAGTCGGTTGTTTTTTAATTCCATAATTAGGTGGTTAGCGTACGAATTCGATAATATGCTTCGAGGAAGTAACTCCTTCCTTTTCTGCATTAACATGTAAATCTTTGTTCATTCTGGTCGTGTTTCACTTTTAATTTCCTGCTTAAATACTCGTCAAAGAACGATTTTATGAGTACATTATCTTAAAGCACAATTTTGGACTTTTGTGTGGTGGTTTGGTGTTCTGGTCATTTCTTGCGCTTTACAGAAATATTACAAAATTATTTTATTGAACCAAGCATACATATATCTGATCCAACATGTATATTATAGTTCTGCTAAATCTTATTCTTCTTGTGTCCTTTAACGGCGCTGGAACAGTGCTGTTTCCTATCTATTTACGTTCAACGGCTCAACGCCTCGCTGATTCGAAAGACCTAACAAAACCACAGGCAATTTTTTAGTTTGCTTGATGTTTCATTCTCTCCTGTGCCAAGGTTCCTTTCGATTCCCTTCGTAGGAGAGCAACTTTTGAAAGTTGAACACAGAAATTTATTAAGCGTTGTGAGTCAAATACCCCATTCACACCAAGGCTTAAACATGTTTACGAGTGGTTTAACTAAACGGGTTTGAAAAACTAACTACGAACACTGCACAATCTTTGGTGAAATAATGCATGTAAACTATCCTTTGTCTTGCTCTGATAATATTTTAAAAAGTTTTATCATATTGTAGGTTTCTAGTTTCTCAATTTTTTCCTAATGAAAACATAGTTTAACTAAACACGTTTAGGTGTGAATGGGGTAAAAGTGGGCCTAATATTGGGAACTATGTAGACACGAAATTTTATATTTTATTTTTGAAGATGTTTTAGCATGGTCTAGTGGTATCAACCGTTTCATAAGAATCCGTTAGAAAAGACGTGTTTCATCATGCTTGCTATTTATTGATTTACTGTTTACTGCATGACCAACCATGGCCAGTTAGAGAGCATATTGATTTTATCAAATAAACAGTGGAATTTTCCCAGGACATCGTTGGCAATAATTTAATATACGGTCAATAAACTCGTCAGGACGTGTTACCAATAGGCTTAAATATAACACTCTTTATTCGTTTAAAAATAATCATACTTTCGCCTATTTTTATTAGCTTGTTCTTCTTTCTACCCCCTTAAACTTAGAGCATATTTGTGGTTCATAGAAACCACATTGTGTTATCTTCAAGCAAAGTTATTTGTACTTTTATTTTCGAATGTCAGCGCGACCCCTTCACCCTTATTTACATTTTTGGAAACTTTAATTTTGTTTTAGTATCCAGTTTGTTTAACAACCCATCCATCCCTCTTCACTTTGACACCTAAACACACACACACTTACGGGGGGAAATCGGCGAGCGAGTGGCTATTTTTTTATAGCGTTTTGGACAATATTTGAATATAGCTATAAACCTACTTGCAAGAACGTTGTCATACGAAAATAGAACATTATTAAAAAACGAAAGAAGATCACTGAAGCTGAACTTTTTCTTTTGTCTTTTAATGCATTCCTTTCTCACTAAATTACTAATGTGCTATTCTTGTATGAAAACCTTCTTGCAAGTAGGTGTATCTATATGATTAATCTATGGCCCGAATGGGCTATAGGTAATGAGTGCGAGAGCCGGGTGTGAGAGGACTAATTGTTTTAGACAAAACAAACTAGCCCGTCAAGTATATGCAAACAAGTTTCTAATACCACTCATAACGCAGTATTTATAATAAAACACTAGTTGAATATGACTTATGAACTTAAGACATTTTATCTGCTTGATGAGTTTCAATCGAAATTTCTTAAAGTTGTTCAGTACAAAAAATTCAGTACTTGATTATTCCCGAATAAATCGATGAAGACGTAAAAACTGTGTTTTGCGCTAGTCTACGTGTACGCGTTAAGACAAATCAATGTTGTTAAAATCATTTTTCCGTGGTGAGAAGGAAGGGGAATTGAAAGGTTTGAGAAGCGGCAGTACATAGACTATTTATTTCTTTTCTCTTTCTTCCTTGCTTGCTTGCTTGCTTGCTTGCTTGCTTGCTTGCTTGCTTGCTTGCTTGCTTGCTTGCTTGCTTGCTTGCTTGCTTGCTTGCTTGCTTGCTTGCTTGCTTGCTTGCTTCCTTCCTACCTTAATTCTTTCATCCTCTTCCATTCTTTCTATCTTTATCATTCTCTCTTTTTCTTTCCTTTGTTTTCTTCCTTTCATTCATTCGTTCATTCACTCTTTCCTCCCCATTCATTAACCATCTTATCTTCTTCTTCCAGATTGCCACAGCACACCCGTTGGCCTAGAAAACATGTACATCTTCCCTAACATTAGCTTTACAGCATCTTCTTTCTACGATAACGAATACATCCCATACAATGCTAGACTGAACGGTTACAACGGATGGAGTCCGAAACTAGCGAACCGCGAAAATGAATATCTACAAGTTGACCTTGGGTACCCTTACGTCATCTGTGCCATAGCAACACAAGGTAGTAGTGTCAAACCTGAGTGGGTGAAGCAGTATAGGATAATGACATCAGTCTATGGAACGGAATGGGTTGCCTATAAAGAAAATAGTCAAGTTAAGGCAAGTTTAAGAGACACTATGTACATTATTTAAACTCATCATCTGTAAAGATAATGAGATCTATAGAAAACTTTTAAACTTAAAACTTGAATTTGAAATTCGAAAAACAAGAAAACTAAACGGAGCTTTATTCCTTAACTAAGAAATTCATAGCTGCATTCCGACGTACTGCAAGTAAGAGTTAATTACCGAGAACGAAGGCAATAAGCCATATACATCCCGAGGGCCGCACGCCCGAGGGATGTATAGGCTTATTGCCGACGTTCGAGGTAATTAAGTATTTTATTTATCAATTGAGAAGGTTTTCTATCAAATGTTGCTCATTATAAATGCGAACGGTCTATATATAGTTATTAACCGGGTTTATAACCTATTTATAATGAGGGTTATAACAGAAATAAAGCCTTGTGAATAACGAAGAAAACCGTGTCAATTGAGAAATAAGGGATCTATACGTCGCTCCAAAAACAAGAAAACGCTATGTATGTTAGCCTGGTTTGATTTTCTTAATGTTATCTTGACAAGTAAAGTCTTCCAAAAAGTCTGAAATATTGACTTTGTAATGACGTCACTGCAAAATTAAGCTGTTATAAAGCCTTCAAATATTCACCAGCGAAAAATACAGGAACATACCTGCTATTGCAATGAAAATATAAAACTCATTCATTATTGTGTCACTGTTATCAAGCGCTCATTACCGACGTTGTATTTTCATTTCGTAGCCTGGAAATCCGTTATTTCAAGAGGAAAAGTGACACCTTAGTCATTTGTAAATTTTCTTCATTCTCAGCTCAGCTGATTGTCTAATTTTTTGAAACATTTGATGTAGTTCCATGTCGGGATATAGGCGGAGTTCCTGTGCTTTTGGCGGGAACATTTCGCGCTAAAAAAACGCGCGCGCACTTGCTTACTTCTTCACCTCCCACACTCTGGTTCTCTCACTTTGACAATACTGCGTGGTTGAAAACATGATGCATTTTTCACAGAATTTCACAGGAAACACGGACCAAAACACTATCGTTAAGAATAGAGTCAATAAACCTTTGGCAAGATATGTCCGCATTTTTCCAACAAAGTATGAAATCTGGAGCACAATGAGAGTTGAATTATTTGGTTATCCTGAAGGTAAAGATGTTCCTGTAGTATTTACATATGCAAATTGAATTAGTATATAGCGTGTTAGGTTTATACTAAGTCCAGAAATCCCAACTTACTTCTTTCAAGGGCTGTTTTCATGATGGAATAAATGATACATGACAAAGGAAACTTTTGAAGCATTCTTCTAGTGGTTATAACGCCATTTTCAAACAGTCGGCCTCTTATTTAAGTCAAACAAGCATTCACCAAACTAGCTGTTAAACAATTTCATTTAGTAAAATGTATAACTTATTTCATTTCATTTATTTATTTATTTATTCCTATATTTCATTTTGAAGCGTGTGATAATCTTCCACTTGGAATGGAATCAGATGTCCTTCAAAATATAACAGCCTCTTCTGGTCAAGACCCAGCCAAGAATGCCAGACTACATTACACATCAGGCTCAACTTGGTGTGCCTCTACAAGTGACTCTGATCCTTATCTACAGATTGACTTGGGGTCACTTCACCTTTTTTGTGCTGTGGCTACACAGGGAAACAGCATGGCAGAGCAGTGGGTGACGACGTACCAGATAAATACATCTACTGATGGTACAACATGGACTACTTATCAGGAGAACAATATTGACAGGGTAATATAGCATTAGTGATAGTATGCTAGATCAGTGGATGAAGACGTACCAGATAGATACATCTACTGATGGTACAACATGGACCACTTATCAGGAGAACAATATTGACAGGGTAATATAGCATTAGTGATAGTATGCTAGATCAGTGGGTGAAGACATACCAGATAGATAAATCTACTGATGGTACAACATGGACTACTTATCAGGAGAACAATATTGACAGGGTAATGTAGCATTAGTGATAGTATGATAGATCAGTGGGTGAAGAGGTACCAGATAGATACATCTACTGATGGTACAACATGGACCACTTATCAGGAGAACAATATTGACAGGGTAATGTAGCATTTATGATAGTATGTTAGACCAGTGGGTAGAGACGTACCAGATAGATATATCTACTGATGGTACAACATGGACCACTTATCAGGAGAACAATATTGACAGGGTAATGTAGCATTTATGATAGTATGTTAGACCAATGGGTGAAGAGGTACCAGATAGATACATCTACTGATGGTACAACATGGACCACTTATCAATAGAACAATATTGACAGGGTAATGTAGCATTGTGATAGTATGTTAGATCAGTGGGTAGAGACGTACCAGATAGATTATACATTTACTGATGGTACAACATGGACTACTACTTGAAATTTCGCATTGAATGAAGAATATTTATAGAAACCTATTGATAATTCAATTCACAGGTATTTTGGGGCAATTTTGATCGTTCAACGGTGGTACGCGAAGTTCTTTTCTATGGCACTGTTTCAAGATACATACGTATCATACCCAAGGAATACCAGACTACACCTTGCTTGAGGACAGAGATCTATGGATATCAAGTAAATCAAAGTAAGTTGAGCTAAAACTGTAAACATAATGCGTTCACAAATGTTCAAGTATCTAAGTATATATCCAGCACGAATAATAGAAACGTCTGCGCATGCGCGTACTTCGTATGCAAATTAGTCGAATACTCTTCGTCCTATTGTAAAAATATGCAAATTATACTTTCAAACTTGTCTATTAACAAAAGGACTTTATAAAACGTCCAGGCTAACATTCAAATGCTGAAACGTAAAACTAATTATTACCTGTTGGGTTTATCATTATCTCTTGATGGGTTGCAAGCATGCCCAAGAGAGTTAAAAGACAAAAGAATGGCGGCCATTGTGGTGCATGCCGTCGTTAAAATGCACCAATTTATCGATGACGTAACGTTTAATCGAAGAATAGTATATAACTTGCTAATAATTTTTTTAAAAATTTGATTCATATATTTTCATGTACAAAGTTGCTGTTTCGACAAGCAGTAAACCTTTGTCAAGCAGGGTAGATCTATTCTCGAGTCGAAATCGACATTTAGATCTTTTTTTAAGATAAAAATTTTGACACTTATTTAAATAAGTATTTCAAATCTTTCATCCACGTTTACAGCTTGTTCAAGTCAGAGCTTGGGCATACCAAGCCCTAAACGGGTTCTCAACCACAGGATTTCAGCAACATCATATTACAATAGCGAACACCATCCTTATATGGGAAGACTTGGCTCAGATTCAGCATGGGGGCCAGAAAAACAAAAAGGTGATGACTACCTCCAGATTGATGTTGGTGCTGTGTCGTACATATGTTCTATAGCAAGCCAAGGCAATGGGGATAATGAATTATACGAGTGGGTCACGAAGTATGAGGTGTTGTATTCTACAACCAATAACCAGTATATAACATACAGCGAGAATGGGACAGACAAGGTAAAATGCATTTTTTTTATCTATTAAAAAACCTTGAGATGCTACGATATTTTATCTTGTTAGGTTGTTTAGCTTGTTTTAATAACCCTCACAATTTCCACTAAGACGTCTGCATTTTAGGCTTCTTGCCAGTGAATGGCATGACAAAACAATAAAACAATAGCCAAGGATAATGAGTTTGGAGGTAAACAATACCCTGCAAAAAAAAATTCATAAACAAGAATACAATAAAGCTTGCTACACCAAGAAAGACCCTAGACTGATTCCATAAGTCGGTCCCAGTTCGCCCGTCTGTCCTTTCTTTTTTCTTTTTGTTTTGTTTTGTTTTGTTTTGTTTTGTTTTGTTTTGTTTTGTTTTGTTTTGTTTTGTTTTGTTTTGTTTTGTTTTGTTTTGTTTTGTTTTGTTTTGTTTTTTTTTGTTTTGTTTTTTGTCTTTTTTTTGTTGCTCATGGATCGTCGAGCCACCAACAAGTAACAAAGGAGCGCAAAACCACGACTTATGAAATCAATATAGAAAGACCCTAGAAAATAAACTATTTTTAACTCCGATCATTGAAAATTTATGGTTGAACCCCTTTGGAGACACCGTGCAATAAACTGTTGCTTGAAATGTTGCATCCATCTGGCTTCATCAAGTGAAAATAAATTACTTCGGCGTGGCTGCAGTCGCGTGATGTTCTTAACCAATCAAATTTCGTTAGTTTTAGCTTTACCGTTTGCCAGAATTGATACGTTCATTGATATCGATCAATTTCATAGTTTGTTTTATTGCAACAAAAATGCGACGTGTGAAATATAATTGTGGTGTCTGCGTTTTTCTCTATTTTTTCCAGGAATTTCCAGGAAATACAGATCAATCAACAATTGTTACCAATTCAATAAAGAATCCATTCAAAGCGAAGTTTATTCGTATTCTACCGAAGGACTTCCTTAAATGGAAGAGTATAAGAGTTGATTTTAAAGGACTCTCAGCAGGTACAACAGACATCAATTTTATACCCTTGCCTTGCCTTGCCTGCCTTGCCTTGCCTTGCCTTGCCTTGCCTTGCCTTGCCTTGCCTTGCCTTGCCTTGCCTTGCCTTGCCTTGCCTTGCCTTGCCTTGCCTTGCCTTGCCTTGCCTTGCCTTGCCTTGCCTTGCCTTGCCTTGCCTTGCCTTGCCTTGCCTTGCCTTGCCTTGCCTTGCCTTTCTTACCTCTAATGCAACATTTTTCTCTTTCGACAATAATCCCAGCCTGTGGCACATCATTGGGTCTCGAGAATTCCCACATACCGGACTCCCACATCACCTCCTCTTCCTCATTGGATAATTCCCATACTGCATCACATGTTCGTCTGTACGGTAACTCCTCATGGTGCAGCTCCTCTTCATCCAATACCGAGTACATCCAGGTCGATCTTGGAGAGGTCAAGACAGTAACAGGTATTGCAACACAAGGAGACAAAGTTTCGGACAAGTGGGTAACGTCATACAAGATGGGCTACAGCTTTGATAATAGTAATTGGAACGAGTACAAAGAAGGGGAACTTGTCAAGGTACAAATGCTTTATGATCAAAGCAACTGATTTGTTTGACTCATGCGTGTCAATTTATGCTAATTTTCACTAGCGCGGCAATCTTGGCTCTATATATTATCCACCGAAATGCAAATAGCTACACACCTAATTGAAAAAACGTTGTCATGTTCAAAAAAGGTTATATCAAGGTTATATCATCAAAGCTAAGATCAAATGGGAGCATGGGAAGACAAACAATTATGTTAATTTTATGCGTATTGCAGTTTTCCCTTCCTGTGCACATTTTATGCATCATTGCTTTGGCATGCTGTTAACCAAGGTCGACCGACTTTGCTCTACTCTGCATTTTTACATGTCTATATGCAAATATATTATACAGTCAATTCAAAAAATGTTGTCGACCAGCTCAAGCCTACGCGACTGGACCGAAAGGAACTCTGGGTAGCAATCATTGAAGCCGAGTTGACTCCATAATTTTATCTGACTAGTTATGCCTGGTTTACAGCACGAACCTTCGTAGGGGAGCGGGAAGTGTCGAAGGAGACTTTTTTTTAATGCCTTCATATTTTCGAAATTGTGAACTGAATCATAACTACTTTGTTTTTCTTTCCCTAAACCCAAAGACATGCATTTGATGGATTGTTTCTGGCCAATATTATCTTATTACTAGCGGGAACAATAAATTCAAAACGAATATTTAACCGCTTCAGTGATTTTTACCCATATTCCTTTCGGTCCAGTCGCGTAGGCTTGAGCCGGTCGACGACAACGTTTTTTGAATTGACTGTATACATTTCAGAGTACTCAAAACCCTTTTCAGTCTTAGCTTCGATGATATGACTCGCTTCTCGAGCCCGACTACGTTTTTTCAATTAGGTGTATTTCAATGGTGACTGTATTATTATACCTCTGGGGTCTCGGCTTCGATTCCTGGACTTGACATCACAAAATGAGAAGTATCAGAAAAAATCTGTTAACATTTGGTCAGCTACGATTTCAAGCTCACGCCCCCTCATTTAAGCCCATACACTGGTTATGTCTCAAAAAACGGTTTTTGGATCTTTTCTCAAAATAATGACTATCTAGGCAAAAAACAGAAGTGGATTCAGTTAATTCAACTATTCACGGACGTATTATATGGTTTAGATTGAATTCTATTGAAAAAAAAACACCGTACTATTTGAGTTGAATGAACGCTATTGGACGTATTTTACAAGAGAAAATGCATGACATAACCGGGGTCAACCTAGAAAATCGTCTCTCCTTGAAATAAAACAGAACCTGTCAAAAAAACAAAAAAAACAAAAACAAAAAAAAAAACAGAAGTGGATTTGAAAACCCCAGAACCGTATTTTTGCAGATTTTACAAGCTCGTACTATCTGTTGGCCTATACATTCGTCTCTTATGGTTTCTTAGGTTTCGTAGCCTCGAAAACACGCTAACTACTAGTTAGCTAAAAAAAAACAGAAGATTTACGGGTCATTTAGGATGTTTTGTCACGCAGTTTACTTGTGCTATATAACTTTACTTTTAAGAACAACCTTTTGCTTTGGAAAGAGAGGAAATGGAAATGGGCGATTTTTTCCAATGGTTTGTTAGGTTTCTCTTTTTTGATTCGAGGTTTTTTGTCTGAGTTTTCCAGGTTTTCCTCCCTCCGCAAAAACCCAGTACGCTTAATTCCAATTTGAATCCAATTGCATCATTAGAGTTTTGCATCATCATGTACGCACGCCCATAATACAGCTTGGGCTGCCTGTAGTTAGATGGCAGAACAATAAAATCCCTTTGCTCCTGGGAATTGAATTCTTTCTCATGTCAAACGATTGTATTATTCCTGCCATCTGACATGGCTGCCGTCACGTGATGGTGCAAAACCTCTGTAATCCTAATGTCAGCTTCAAATCTACTTCCTTGTTAGGTGTTCAGTGGAAACAAAAACAGAATTGAAGTCATAGTTAACTGGCTAAGCCATCCAACAGCAGCTCGTTACGTCAAAATATTTCCTCAGGGCAGTAGCGGGGGAGTCTGTCTAAGACTCGACCTTTATGGATGCACCTTCTGTGAGTAAACACTAGAGTAGCTAAATCTTTCATTTACTACATATTGTAGCTCCATATACTAAATACTTACTAAATACTTAGTCAAATAAAGCTTTTATTATTATTAATAATAATAATATTATTATTATTATTATTACTATTATTATAAATAATAGGCTAACTAAAGGGCAGTGTGCAAGGGATTCTGGTAGCTGTAGTATATATATAACAGCCTATCGCTGGATTTTAATCAGTTGACAAAAGTCTGTGAATCTCATTGCCTGCTCCAAACGGTGGTGAGACACTGATCACCGTGTGCTGTCAGACATACAGAATTCTCATTGAAAACTTGTGATTCAGCTGATGAACATTTACGAAAGAAAGGAATTCTCTGTCGTACACAGTAATTAGCCTCGATTTCGTATAGAATTATTTTGAACATTCATGCGTTCCATTGAAGGTTCGTGGAATTTCGTAGTGTTTGTATTGTTAAAGGTGTGCATTCTTTACTTTACCGTTAGTATTTGTGAATATCTAAACACTGATACGAATCTAACCCTGAGTAGTAAGTCGATAACGGTTGAGATCTCGTCTAGCAAACGAGAGGTCAGTGAGGCAGTTTTTTTAATCTGCTTATACACTCGATGCAACATACACTTTACATATAGATCTGTACCGAGTGACAAAAACACATTTCATAAATTTGATAACGATCTATTGCACATGCGAGTAATATCCATTTTTGATCACATTTTAAAAACTTGCTTTTAGATACCCCTGAAAGACCAAGTACTCCAGTCACTGCAGACAAAAAATCAGCCTCACTGAGATGGACTAACATCCAAACTAACCAGGGGACTGCAGAATCGTTCTCGATAGTAGTGAGCCATACAAATGGGACGAGCCGGAAAATTACTGTTCCAAACCAACAAACAACCTCAAAGGAGATTACAAATTTAAAGCCTTATACAAACTATGAAGCTAAGATCATTGGTGTAAGGAACCACGGGCAACCTTTATGGCAAAGTACCTCAAGATTCCGAACGCTCATTGCAGGTTAGCTTGAGGGCCTCAAAGCCAATATTTGACCCAACGTTTAACTAAGCTTCGACTCCAAATTTAGCCAACATTTGACCCAAAATTCGACGAAACAATTGAACCAACATTTGACTAAACATTTGAACCAGAATTTGAACGATCTTATAAACTATTTTCTTTTCCAGAACCGGAAGCAAGTCCTGCCATAGAGACGTTGATTGCAATATCATCACGAAGCATCAAAGTCACAATTAAGGTTAAAAAAAATAATGATCATAGCAAAATATTTGGAGCGTTTACCATTATGCTGAAGCAAGGGCTTCAAGTATTACCAAATTTGTTATAAAAACAAATTCCTAAAATTTACAGAAAAATAAGTTTAAAAAACTCTTTAATTCTCCAATGTCTATTTTGCAATAAACGTCTGCTCTGCTCTGCTCTGCTCTGCTCTGCTCTGCTCTGCTCTGCTCTGCTCTGCTCTGCTCTGCTCTGCTCTGCTCTGCTCTGCTCTGCTCTGCTCTGCTCTGCTCTGCTCTGCTCTGCTCTGCTCTGCTCTGCTCTGCTCTGCTCTGCTCTGCTCTGCTCTGCTCTGCTCTGCTCTGCTCTGCTCTGCTCTGCTCTGCTCTGCTCTGCTCTGCTCTGCTCTGCTCTGCTCTGCTCTGCTCTGCTCTGCTCTGCTCTGCTCTGCTCTGCTCTGCTCTGCTCTGCTCTGCTCTGCTCTGCTCTGCTCTGCTCTGCTCTGCTCTGCTCTGCTCTGCTCTGCTCTGCTCTGCTCTGCTCTGCTCTGCTCTGCTCTGCTCTGCTCTGCTCTGCTCTGCTCTGCTCTGCTCTGCTCTGCTCTGCTCTGCTCTGTTCTGTTCTGTTCTGTTCTGTTCTGTTCTGTTCTGTTCTGTTCTGTTCTGTTCTGTTCTGTTCTGTTCTGTTCTGTTCTGTTCTGTTCTGTTCTGTTCTGTTCCGTTCCGTTCTGTTCTGTTCTGACCTAGAATTGAAAAGTCGTTCCTTTTAGCCTGGTTCAATTTCCATTCCCAACTATTTTTTCTTAGTTCACGCAAAGAGACGAGTTAAATGGGCCACTGGCGGGATACAGAATTTTGTATCGACCCGAAGGAGGAGAAGAGATGCAGACGGATGTAGGTATCGTTACCATGGTAACGTTGACGAACCTTAAAAAGTACACAGTCTACAGTATATCAGTGGCTGTAAAGAACACTAAGTTTGTTGGTCCTGCTAGGGTCACAAAGCAGAAAAAAACACTAGAAGATGGTAAGAATAGTTAATGGAGGAAACGCATACGCGTGCTGTGTGCAGTTGTAAAGCACGCGAGGATCGGAAAAATACGAGAGAAGTGTTAGAAGTTAAGAAGCCGCTCAATTTATTAAAGGACAAAACAAAAGAATTTCAATCTCCTGAGAATTTGAACCTATTATTATGTCCTACAAATTGAACTGCTATCCGACGTACCGCAATGGTTCTATTGGCAGAACACAAAGAAGTGTTAGGAGAAACACGACGCGTAGCGGAACACCTCTCGATTGTTCTGCCAATCTCCAAATGCTTCATATCTGCACACCACACCGCAGAGCAACCATTTTTTAAATTTCTTTTATGAAATACAAATTATACAACAGCCGTTATTTTGGATGCGAATGGACGAATCAGTTTACAATGCGCGCGTGTGCTGTGTGGTCTCATAAAGCACGCGCTCCCAACCATACAGAACGCGAGATTTGTAACAATTATTTTATAATGATTTGGAATCAAAACGTATATTGGGATCATCATTGATTTTGCAATTCTTATGTATTTTGCGTCAATACTCCAGTTTCGAGTTCTCCTTGCTCAGCCTTAGTCTCGGTTGTGTGATATATTATTTAATCATTCATCCAAGGTACATTCCCTAGAGCAGTTTTCGTGTGACAGTGAAAAGCTCACGACACGAATACGGTCGTGACACGGCATGGGATACGCCAGACCAATCACATTGCACTGGAATTTACTTTCTATCCAATCAAAAACTCGGAACATGGCATGAACACGGCGTGAACACGGTCACGCTAAGGACACGGCAATGCCAGTCCAATCACATTGCGCGGGGGGAAAATCAGCCAATTAAAATTCTAGAAAGCATCACGGTCACCGAACGGCACGCTTACGGCAGTGAGCTTTTCACAGTCATGCGAAAACTGCTCTACTATACAATGGACCTTCATAAAAGAAAAGAACACATTTGTACTGTGCAAAGGCGGACTTGAAATGGGAGAATTAAACTTGATGAAAAATATACTGCGCATGTCAGGGGATTGTCAAAGAAGTAAATCAGGAAACCTAGAGGTCTTTTCTGAGTTCGATTACCAAATCGCATTGTGGTATAACTTGGGTGCAAACAACAGCAGAGTACTCGTGAAAACAAGATTCAAAACTGCATAACCTATGTATGATAATATTTCTATCAATTTCTTTCAGTTCCTGAAATTGGTCCCAAAAACACACGAGCAAAGAAAGTAAATGCTACAACATGCCTCGTTACCTGGCAACCGTTAACAGACAAGCAAAGTAATGGCGTCATCACTAAATACGAGATCATCTGGCATCTTGATACAAACAGACCTCAATCAAATGCTGCTCGTCAAGAATTCTTAACAGCTTCGACAAAGGAATCCCAGTTTAGGATAGAAAAGCTCAAGCCAAATGAAAAATACACTGTTCTTGTTAGAGGATATACCAGTGTTGGACCAGGACCGAACAGTACTGTTAGCTTTTTGACAAGTGAGTGCGCATGCGTGCAGAATGCGTTGCATCATAAGCCTGTTTTAGGAAATGCTGTAGTACATATATAGTATTTTCGCATCATGAAAAGTGATAGGAAACCGTAATGGACCCTTGCTAAAATTATCTTGAATGCGAGGCTAACATGAAAATACAAAGAAATCACACTTTTTTCGATGGAAAAAGACCTCTTGGGCTTAGGGTAATGTTTTCTCATTCCAGACCACGTGTCATTCTCTTGAGAATAATATTCTTTGTTTGAGCGGCATCCATATTCATGTGTCTTCTCATGTCAACCGAGCGCAAACCTTAAACAAAGAAATGATACTCTAGGGAATGACATGTGGTCTGAAATGGGAAAACATTACGTCAGAGCTGAAGAGGGTTATTGGTGTCATTTGTTTCGTATTCCCATGTTAGCCTTGCATTCACTATACGTTTGAGAAAGGTCCATTGTAGTGTTAATTTTTCAAAATTAGGCCCCGTCCACACGTATCCGGAAATTTTTGTATCCGCAAATTTGTTTTTGCGGATACGGGTTGCGTCCACACGTGTCCGCAAAATTTTTTATCCGTATCCGCAAATTTTCAAAAACGGTCTCCAGAGTAGAAATTTTCGAATACGCTCCGAATACGGATACGTGTGGAAGGTCGTATCCTCAAATTTTCGAATACGATGACGTAACACGATTTTGCGCATGCTCAATAAGAAAAACTAATTGTCAAAGGGACTAGGCACTAGCGTGCATCAGGGCGGATCATGAAATTTCCGGATACGTGTGGACAGTGAAAACGATTCGAATACGCTGCGTGTGGACGCGAACATTTTCGAACATTTTCGGATAGGTGTGGACGGGGCCTAAAGTTCTAACTTTGAACAAAGAAATGTTACTCTAGGGAATGACCCTTTGCCTGCCGTACGTTATGAGAAAAGATTGTACGAATTAGGTGTATGGAAAGTTGAATAACCTTAGTTTAAAATAGCAAACTCTCTTGATCTCGCAAATCACTTTAAGTAACTAGAGCAGTTTTCGCATGACTGTGAAAAGCTCAGTGCCGTATAGTCCCGTTCACAATAGCGATTTTTGCGGCGATTTTTGCTGCAATTGTTTTTGCGATTTAGTTCATAATAAATAATGGTAAATAATTTACTTGTAAAGTTTTTTGCAGGATACCAAGATTTTCCTAGACGAATGTCTCTTTTAAAGGATGAGACAAAAGATTTCATATTTCCAAAAATTGCCACAAAAATTGCCACAAAAATCGCCGCAAAAATCGCCGCAAAAATCGACAGTGTAAACGGGGCTTATGCGTGCCTTGCCATGACCGCGGTGTTTTCTAGAACTTTTAAACAGCCTATTGTTTTCTCGAGCAATGTGATTGGCCTGGTAATTGCGTGACCTTTGCGTGACCGTGTCCGCACCGTGTTTGTGCCGTGTTTCGTGCGTTTGATTGGATGGAGAGTAAATTCTCGCGCAATATAATTGGTCTGGCGTATACTTGAGGAAATTGGTTAAGTCTATTTTTAGCTGACTTGAGCTGATCTATTCCAATAATCAATATTTTTCTTCGTTTAAGATACGAGTGGAACAAAATCTTCCACTTCGTCTTTGTGCACTTCAGAAGGTAACTCCGTAACACTTGGCTGCCTGACAAGTAACGAACAGACAGGTTCAGTAAGATATACTTGGACAAAAAACGATGTAGTGGTTGATAATGATTCTGCTGTAACGATTGAAGGAGATAAACTAGTTTTGAAGCCTGTGAAGTATGAAGACTTTGGCACCTATGTGTGCAATGCTACTAATAGTGAGGAGACGGTTACTGTCACGACGAGCAAACATGAAGTGAAGGAATGTCCTGACACAGATGTCTCAAGTAAGCAAGAAATAATCCCAACAATGCATGGTAATAAGATTCAGGTTGTTTTCGTAAAATACACCTCATAACCTAGAGCGTTATGTTTTGGCATTTCAAACCACGTGTCGTTCTTTTAAGAATAAGATTCTTCGTTTGAGCTGTATCCATATTCGTGTGTCTTTTCGTGTGCAACCTTTAAACAAAGAAATGATACTCTAGGGAATGACGCGTGGTCTGTAATGGGGAAACAGTATGCCCAAGGTAAAGGTGTGTATTGGAATAGATATATGAAATAATCGATGAATTCTTTCTTTTATCAACAGTAATGTATTTCATACTTCCTTTGCTATCGATTATCGTTGTTATGGTGATATGCATCGCATACTTGATTTGCCGATTACGAAGAAATAAAGAAAATAGTGAAGCGCAAAACTTAATGGCTGACTCCAGTGACAACCAAGCACTCGAGAGTGACGTCAGTCAAGTCCAGTCAAGCAGTGATGCCGTAGCTAAGCCTCTCAAACCGCCAGAGCAAGTGACCCAAGATGATAGTCAAAGTGTACAAAATTACGCGCAAGTAAGCCTAATGCCAGGCGGTACTAGTACTGTTTATGAGACGTTAGACGACGCTGCGAGGGCAGCGAAAGAGGAAGCGAATAAGGAAACAAAAACGACAGAGTACATGGAGCTGCAACCCGTGATACAGCCTGCGTATGAATCATTACATCGCGGTGAAGAAAGCCAAGCTCCCGCCCAACACTATGAAAGAATACAAGGGTATGAGAAACCTACAAAGATTAACAGCTACGCTTAGAGCGCGTTGTTGTTATATGTCGATCGAAACCTAGCTGTTCAAAAGTATTCTGTCTTTTTCCATAAAAACGTAGTGGTTCGAAGGAATATGATTCTAGACTGCGTTGCTTGCTGGTCTGCGGTGTTTCGACTCTCTCTTTTCAACTCCGCAAACCGCCAAGAAACGCGGGCTAACTGAAATGAAGTGTAATCCTAGACATCTTAGTTTTCGGTTTTCGACTCAAAAAAAGTGAAATACAAGATACTGTGGAACGGGTTTTAAGAGTAGGAAACGTACGGATGACGTCAAACGCAAAAATGCGCATGCGCTTTAAGGTAATTTGCATTATTTTAACAATAGTTTCACGCCGTTCATTAATCTGTTTTCAGTGAAAAATGTATTACAAGAAACGTGAAAACCGTTTAGTGTTTTTTATTACCGTATAAAAATATCAAGCGATTTTATGCATAGTGCTCACTATTTGGCCTCTTTGATAGCGAATGAACTTACATAACAACTGTATTAAGAAGATATAACTAGCTAAAAAGTAGTGTGAGCTGCGTCGGTGTTTCTAATGAAACAGTAATGATAAAAAGGTAAATTATACACCGTGAAAAGATAAAAAACTTACTGACGTTTCGGACGCTAGTCCTTCGTCGGAGTAAAAGAGAAAGAGGTGGTAGAAAGGAGTGTTTATATGATAGAATAATACAAAAGAAACCAATGAGAGCAAGGTAGGCAAGGAAACAAAAACAAACAATGTTTAACGACGTTTGTGTAGTGATGATCTTTGTTTTTTCTGTTAAATGTTCTGAGATGCGTGCTTTCTTCCTTAAGCGTAATTATCCTGCTCATGTTATTGATCACGCCATTCGCAAAGTTTGTACTATTGATCGTACCACCGCTCTCACTCCTCACACTCGTCCCTCTAATTATCGCATTCCTTTCACTTTTACGTATCATCCTATTAATAATTCCATTAAACCCATTGTTAACCGCAACTTTTCTCTGCTTGACTCTGATACTCGCACTTCTGCTATTTTTAACAACCGCCCTCTTTTTTCTTATAAATGTGATCGTAATCTTCGTTCTTTCTTGGTCAAGGGAGTTCTTCCCTCTGACAAAGAACCTGGTACTTTTCGCTGTTCTCGCAAACGTTGTTATACTTGTCCTCACATAGCCTTTCACACTTCTGTTGTTGGTCCTAAATCCACTGTTAAAATCACTGACCATTTTGTTTGTACCACTTCTAATGTTGTATATTGTATCAATGTACCCGCTGTAATCTTTTGTATGTGGGCGAGACTGGCCGCCGTCTTGGTGATCGCATTTGCAATTATCTTTATGATATTCGCAATAACGATCCCCACCAGTTTCCCGCCATTTTAATCTAGCTAACCATTCTCTTTCTGACTTCATTGTTTTCGGTCTTTCTTTGATTAACGGCAACAATGATTGCCGCAAGACCAAAGAAATGCGGCTTATTCACCTATTGGGTACTCTTAGTCCCAACGGGATTAATGAACGCTTTGCTTTCAACTAACCCTTTCTCTTGTCTTTGATTGTGTGTTTTGTGTCTTTACACTTGTTCTCAAGTTGGTTTTCTTTTGTCTTATTCTATCATATAAACACTCGCTTGATACCACATCTTTCTCTTTTTACTGACGAAGACTAAGAGCTCCGAAACGTCAGTACGTTTTTCAATATTTACACGG
>NW_028292584.1:14608166-14672450 GCF_029948245.1 Actinia tenebrosa
AGGGACATGTCCCTTATCAGGAGACAATATTGACCGGGTAATGTAACCTTATGATAGTAATGCTAGATCGCAGTGGTAGAGACGTACCAGATAGATACATCTACTGATGGTACAATCTGGATCACTTATCAGGAGAACAAAATTGACAGGGTAATGTAGCATTAGTGATAGTATGCTAGATCAGTGTGTAGAGACGTACCAGATAAATACATCTACTGATGGTACAATATGGATCACTTATCAGGAGAACAATATTGACAGGGTAATGTAGCATTAGTGATAGTATGCTAGATCAGTGTGTAGAGACGTAACAGATAGATACATCTACTGATGGTACAATATGGACCACTTATCAGGAAAACAATATTGACAGGGTATTGTAGCATTAGTGATGGTATGATAAATCGGTGGGTAGAGACGTACCAGATAGATACATCTACTGATGGTACAACATGGACCACTGTACTTGAAATTCCGCATTAAATGAAGAATATTGATGCGGACCTATTGATAATTCAATTCACAGGTATTTTGGGGCAATTTTGATCGTTCAACGGTGGTACGCCAAGTTCTTTTCCATGGCACTGTTACAAGATACATACGTATCATACCCAAGACACACCAGACTACACCTTGCTTGAGGACAGAGATCTATGGATATCAAGTAAATCAAAGTAAGTTGAGCTAAAACTGTAAACATAATGCGTTCACGAATGTTCAAGTATCTAAGTATATATCCAGCACGAATAAAAGAAACGTCTGCGCATGCGCGTACTTCGTACGCAAATTAGTCGAATACTCTTCTTCCTATTTTAAAAATATGCAAATTATACTTTCAAACTTGTCTATTAACAAAAGGACTTTATAAAACGTCAAGGCTAACATTCAAATGCTGAAACTTAAAGCTAATTATCACCTGTTGGTTTTACTAATATCTCTTGATGGGTTGCAAGCATGCCCAAGAGAGTTAAAAGACAAAAGAATCGCGACCATTGTGGTGCCGTCGTTAAATTGCACCAATCTATCGTTCTCTCGAGGCCGCGATGACGTAACGTTTAAACGAAGGATAGTATGTAACTTGCTAATAAAAAATATTTTTTAAAATTTAATTCATATATTTTCATGTAAAGTTGCTGTTTCGACAAGCAGTAAACCTTTGTCAAGCAGAGTAGCTTTTTTTTTAAGATATAAATTTTGACACTTATTTAAATAAGTATTTCAAATCTTTCATCCACGTTTACAGCTTGTTCAAGTTACAGCTTGGGCATACCAAGCCCTAAACTCATTCTCAACCACAGGATTTCAACAACATCATATTACAATAGCGAGCACCAACCTTCTATGGGAAGACTTGGCTCAGATTCAGCATGGGGGCCAGAAAAACAAAAAGGTGATGACTACCTCCAGATTGATGTTGGTGCTGTGTCGTACATGTGTTCTATAGCAAGCCAAGGCAATGGGAATAATAAATTACACGAGTGGGTCACGAAGTATGAGGTGTTATATTCTACAACCAATAACCAGTATGTAACATACAGCGAGAATGGGACAGACAAGGTAAAATGCATTTTTTTTTTGTCTATTAAAAAACTTGAGCTGCTACGATATTTTATTTTGTTAGGTTTTTTAGCTTGTTTCAATAACCCTCACAATTTCCACTAAGACGTCTGCGTTTTAGGCTTCTTGCCAGTGAATGGCTCTTTCTTGGTGTTGCAAGGCACCTGAGGCTTGACGACAACAATACAATAGCCAAGGATATAATGAATTTGAAGCTAAACAATACCATGCCAAAACAAATCCCTGAAGAAGAACAATAAATCTTGCTATACCAAGGAAGACCCTAGACTGATTCCATAAGTCTGTCCCAGATCGCTTTCTGTCCTTTTTTTTTTTTTTTTTAACCAATCAAAGTTCATTAGTTTTAGCTTTACCGTTTGCCAGAATTGATACTTTCATTGATATCGATTTCAAAAATTGCTTTGTTGCAACGGAAATGCGACGTGTGAAATGTAATTGTGGTGTCTCCGTTTTTCTCAATTTTTTTCCAGGAATTTCCAGGAAATACAGATCAATCAACAATTGTTACCAATTCAATAAAGAATCCATTCAAAGCGAAGTTTATTCGTATTCTACCGAAGGACTTCAATAGATGGAAAAGTATAAGAGTTGATTTTAAAGGACTCTCAGCAGGTACAACAGACATCAATTTTATACTCTTGCCTTGCCTTGCCTTGCCTTGCCTTGCCTTGCCTTGCCTTGCCTTGCCTTGCCTTGCCTTGCCTTTCTTACCTCTAATGCAACATTTTTTCTCTTTCGACAATAATCCCAGCCTGTGGCACATCATTGGGTCTCGAGAATTCCCACATACCGGACTCCCACATCACCTCCTCTTCCTCATTGGATAATTCCCATACTGCATCTCATGGTCGCCTGTACGGTAGCTCCTCATGGTGCAGCTCCTCTTCATCCAATACCGAGTACATCCAGGTCGATCTTGGAGAGGTCAAGACAGTAACAGGTATAGCAACACAAGGAGACAAAGATTTGGACAAGTGGGTAACGTCATACAAGATGGGCTACAGCTTTGATAGTAGACATTGGGACGAGTACGAAGAAGGGAAACTTGTCAAGGTAAAAATGCTTTATGATCAAAGCAACTGATTTGTTTGACTCATGCGTGTCAATTTAAGCTAATTTTCACTAGCGCGTCAATCTTGGCTCTATGTATTATCCACCCAAATGCAAATAGTTATAGACCTAATTGAAAAAACGTTGTCGAGTTCAGAAAAGGTTATATCATCAAAGCTAATACCAAAGGGGAGCATGGGAAGACAAACAATTATGCTAATTTTATGCGTATTGCAGTTTTCCCTTCCTGTGCACATTTTATACATCATAGCTTTGGCATGTTGTTAATCTAGGTCGACCGACTTTGCTCTACTGTGCATTTTTAGTTGTCTATATGCAAATACAATATACATTTCAGAGTACTCAAAATCCTTGTCGGTCTTAGCTTCGATGATATGACCTTCTCGAACCCGACTACGTTTTTTCAATTAGGTGTATTTCAATGGCGACTGTATTATTATACCTCTGGGGTCTCGGCTTCGATTCCTGGACTTGACATCACAGAATGAGAAGAGGTTGTTAGGTCTCTTTCTTGATTCGAGGGTTTTTGTCTAAATTCTCCAGGTTTTTCTCCCTCCGCAAAAACCCAGTACGCTTAATTCCAATTTGAATCCGATTACATCAATAGAGTTTTGCATCATCATGTGCGCACGCCCATAATACAGCTTGGGCTGCCTGTGGTTAGATGGCAGAACAATAAAATCCTTTTGCTCCTGAGAATTGAATTCTTTCTCATGTAAAACGATTGTATTGTTCCTGCCATCTAACATGGTTGCCGTCACGTGATGGTGCAAAACCTCTGTAATGCTAATGTCAGCTTCAAATCTCCTTCCTTCTTAGGTGTTCAATGGAAACAAAAATAGAACTGACGTCATACTTAACTGGCTAAGCCATCCAACAGCAGCTCGTTACGTCAAAATATTTCCTCAGAGCAGTAGCGGTGGAGTCTGTCTAAGACTCGACCTTTATGGATGCACCTTCTGTGAGTAAACACTAGAGTAGTTAAATCTTTCATTTACTACATATTGCAGCTCTATATAATAGATACTTAGTTAAATAAAGCTTTATTATTATTATTATTATTATTATTATTATTATTATTATTATTATTATTATGGCAAGTTTTATTTGTCTGTATATATCATGTTTACAATGAGCAGCGGACTAAGTCTAGGCTGGTTAAGTTCATCATTTTTTACAATCCTTTCTTCAGTTGATGCATATTCATAGAACTTCTTGACTATATTAACGTTCTGGCTTAAAATCCATTTCTGGCATCGTTCTATAAGAAAGTTCACTTCCCTGTCTGTATTTGTAATTGTTCTTAGGTCCTTTCTTAGCTGTTCGTGATGTCCTGCGAGAAAGTCAAACACTATGTTAATCTGATTTACACTTGAGCTTTTGCACTCTTTTTTGATTATTATTATTATTATTATTATTATTATCATAAATAATAAGCTAAATAAAGGGCAGTGTTGCTGCAATCCAGCCTATCGCTGGATTTTAATCAGTTGACAAAAGTCTTTGAATCTCATTGCCTGCTCCAAACGGTGGTGAGACACTGATCACTATGTGCTGTCAGACAGAAAGAATTCTATTTGAAAACTTGTGATTCAGCTGATGAACATTTACGAAAGAAAGAATTTCTATGTCGTACACGGTAATTAGCCTCGATTTCGTATGGAATAGTTATTCTGAACATTCATGCGTTCCATTGAAGGTTCGTGGAATTTTGTAGTGTTTTTGTATTGCCAAGGCGGTGCATTCCTTACTTTACCGTTGGTAGTTGTGAACATTTTATTGTACACTGAACACAGCGGTATTTGACTAATTTGATATCAAATTTAATTCCAAGGGCTTTTGCCCGGAATAACCTCGTTCCCAAAGCACTTTAACTTATCTATATTTCTATATCTTCATGTATTTCATAAGTGCTACGCGCGGTCCACATATTCTCATCTTTGATAACATCTATTTCACCCCGGCCTGCTCTCAGTAGCTCAGCTGGTAGAGCATAGGTAGTACAATCTCGTCGGTCGGAGGACGTGGGTTCGATTCCCAGCGAGGTCGGAAATTAATTTTTCCGAATTTAATTCCAAGGACTTTCGCCCGGAATAACCTCGTTCCCAAGCACTATAACTTATCTATATTTCTATAATTTGATATCGGTCTATTGCGCATGCGAGTAATATACATTTTTGATCACATTTTAAAAACTTGCTTTTAGATACCCCTAAAAGTCCAAGTACTCCAGTCACTGCAGACAAGAGATCAGCCTCACTGAGATGGACCAACATCCGAACTAACCAGGGGACTGCAGACTCGTTCTCGATAGTAGTGAGCGATACAAATGGGACGAGCCGGACAATTATTGTTCCAAACCAACCAACAACCTCAAAGGAGATTACAAATTTAAAGCCTTATACAAACTATGAAGCTAAGATCATTGGTGTAAAGAACGACGGGCAACCTTTATGGCAAAGTACCTCAAGATTCCAAACGCTCATTGCAGGTTAGCTTGAGGGCCTCAAAGCCAGTATTTGACCCAACGTTTAACTAAGCTTTGACTCCAAATTTAGCCAACATTTGACCCAAAATTCGACCAAACATTTAAACCCAACATTTGAGCCCAACATGTGACCCAACATTTAAACCAACATTTGAATCAACATTCGAACCAGCATTTGAACGATCTTATAGTGAGTCATTAAACCGATGACGGACGATGGATATCGTTCGAAATATCTTACTCAAAAAACTTCTAGTCATTCTTTTCGTATATGAATTATTTTCTTTTCCAGAACCGGAGGCAAGTCCTACCATAGAGACGTTGACTGCACTATCATCACAAAGCATCAGAGTGACAATTAAGGTTAAAAAATAGTGATAATATCAAGATACTATACTATTTGGAGCGTTTGCCATTATACTGAAGCAAGGACTCCAAGTATTACCAAATTTATTATAAAAACGAATTCTTAAAATTTACAGAAAATAAATATAAAAAGCTCTTTAATTCTCCAATGTCTATTTTGCAATAAACTTCTGCTCTGCTCTGCTCTGCTCTGCTCTGCTCTGCTCTGCTCTGCTCTGCTCTGCTCTGCTCTGCTCTGCTCTGCTCTGCTCTGCTCTGCTCTGCTCTGCTCTGCTCTGCTCTGCTCTGCTCTGCTCTGCTCTGCTCTGCTCTGCTCTGCTCTGCTCTGCTCTGCTCTGCTCTGCTCTGCTCTGTTCTGTTCTGTTCTGTTCTGTTCTGTTCTGTTCTGTTCTGTTCTGTTCTGTTCTGTTCTGTTCTGTGCAAACCGAGAATTAAAAACTAAAAGTCGTTCCTTTTAACCTGGTTCAATTTCCATTCCCAACTATTTTTTCTTAGTTCACGCAAACAGACAAGTTAAATGGGCCACTGGCGGGATACAGAATTTTGTATCGACCCGAAGGAGGAGAAGAGAAGCACACGGATGTAGGTATCGTTACCATGGTAACGTTGACGAACCTTAAAAAGTACACAGCCTACAGTATATCAGTGGCTGTAAAGAACACTATGTTTATTGGTCTTGCTAGTGTCACAAAGCAGAAGAAAACACTAGAAGATGGTAAGAATCGAATCGAACTCGAGGCGTAGCCAAGAGTTTGTATATCGGATACAACACGGACACGAACACTAATACGAATATATTACTTGTCAAACGTCTAGGTTAGTTCCCTTGTGTTTCACTAAAATTTCCAAAATTAAAGAGGAATTTGGCCAAGAAAATCCAACTTAAAGTTAATGCAAATGAACACAATTTTGCAGTTGTAAGGCACGCGGGGATCGGAAGAATACGAGAGAAGTGTTAGAAGAAGCATCTCAATTTGGAGGACAAAACAAAACAATTTCAACCTCCTGAGAATTTGAACCTGTTATTGATCCTCCAAATTGAGCTGCTATCCTTCTGCTATCCAACGTAGTGCAAGGGTTCTATTGGCAGAACACAAAGAAGTGTTAGGAGAATTACGACTCGTAGCGGAACACTTCTCGATTGTTCTGCCAATCTCCAAATGCTTCATATCTGCATACCGCACAGCACAGCAACCATTTTTTTTATTTCTTTAAAGCAATACAAATTACAACAGCCGTTATTTTGGATGCGAATGGACGAATCAGTATACAGTGTGCTGTGTGGTCTCATAAAGCACGCGCTCCCAACCAACCAGAACGCGAGATTTGTGACATTTATTTTAGGATGATTTGGAACCAAAACGTATATTGGGATCGTCATTGATTTTGCAATTCTTATGTATTTTGCATCATTGCTCCAGTTTCGAATTCTCTTTGCTCTGCCTTAGTCTCGGTTGTGTGTTCAATTCAACCAAAACCCATGGCATTTTAATCAACTCGTGTTGTTTCGTAGTAGGTACATTCTCTATAGCAGTTTTTGTATGACTGTGAAAAGCTCACGGCACGAACACGGTAGTGACACGGCAAGGGATACGCCAGACCAATCACATTGCACTGGAATTTATTTTTTATCCAATCAAATACCCGGAACATGGCATGAACACGGCGTGGACACGGTCACGCTTAGGTCACGGCAATGCTAGTCCAATCACATTGTGCGGGGAAACAAATCAGCCAATTAAAATTCTAGAAAGCATCACGGTCACGGCACGGCACGCTTACGGCATTGACCATTTCACAGTCAAGCGATAACTGCTCTACTATACAATGGACCTTGATAAAAGAAAAGAACACATATGTACTGTGCAAAGGCGGACTTGAAATGGGAGAATTAAACTTGATGAAAAATATACTGCGCATGTCAGGGGATTTTCAAAGAAGTAAATCAGGAAACCTAGAGGATTTTTCTGAGTTTGATTACCAAAATGCATTGTTGTACAACTTGGGTGCAAACAACGGCAGAGTACTCGTGAAAACAAGATTCAAAACTGCATAACCTATGTATGATAATATTTCTATCAATTTCTTTCAGTTCCTGAAATTGGTCCCGAAAACACACAAGCAAAGAAAGTAAATGCTACAACATGCCTCGTTACCTGGCAACTGTTAACAGACAAGCAAAGTAATGGCGTCGTCACTAAATACGAGATCATCTGGCATCTTGATACAAACAGCCCTCAATCAAATGCTTTTTGTCAAAACGTCTTAACAGCTTCGACAAAGGAATCCAAGTTTATGATAGATAAGCTCAAGCCAAATGAAAAATACACTGTTCGTGTTAGAGGATATACCAGTGTTGGACCAGGACCGAACAGCACTGTTAGCTTTTTAACAAGTGAGTGCGCATGCGTGCAGAATGCGTTGCATCATGGCCCTGCTTAAGGAAATGCTTTAGTACATACAGTCAATTCAAAAAATGTAGTCGTCGACCAATTCAAGCCTACGCGACTGGACCGAAAGGAAATATGGGTAGTAATCATTGAAGCCGAGATGACTCCATAATTTTATCTGATTAGTTATGCCTGGTTTACAGCACGAACCTTCTTAGGCGAGCGGGAAGTGTTGAAGGAGACGTTTTTTTAATGCCTTCATATTTTCGAAACTGAATCATTACTACTTTGTTTTTCTTTCCCTAAACCAAAAGACATGCATTTGATGGATTGTTTCTCACCATTATTATCTTATTACTAGCGGGAACAATTAATTCAGAACGAATATTTAACCGCTTCAGTGATTTTTACCCATATTCCTTTCGGTCCAGTCGCGTAGGCTTGAGCTGGTCGACGACAACGTTTTTTGAATTGACTGTATAAAGTGTTGCTTTTGCATCATGAAAAGTGATAGGAAACCTTAATGGACCCTTTGTTAAAATTGTTTTGAACGCGAGGCTAACAAAGAAATTACACTTTTTTTCGATGGAATTGGCAGTATCATTTTTTTTCGTATTTCCATGTTAGCCTCGCATCCACGATACGTTTGAGAAGGGTCCATTGTAGTGTTAATTTTTCAAATTTAGTATTTCATTTTTTGATGTATAAAATTTCAACTGACTGATGAAGCGTTACTTAAAATACATAAAATGCATAATATACATAAACACACCTTTCCCAAATTCGCTTGACTGATCACAAAACAATGGTTTCAGATCGATGTTGGACTTGATGAATAAAAGAATCAAGTCTCGATTTCAAACCAATGTTTCGTGGTCATCCAAGCGAATTCGGACATGTCTATTCATTCGATTTCTATAGTTCTACCTTTAAAGTGAACATAAACCCTTCGACAATACTTTCAGTACTAGTTCTACATGAAGTAAATAGTTGATTGGGAAAATATTTCTTGATTTGAGTGATGCGTCTCTAAGTCATGAAGGTTTATACTTCCAATATGTTAATGATGGTGACGTCAGGTAAGGTATTTGAGTGTTTTTGTTGTAACTAGTAATACTAAATGCTGGCCATCTTGATAATAAAAATTGAAAATAGCTTTCATGTAAACCATGAGTAAAATAATGGTGCTTTTTAAATACTGTGTCTATGAACCAGTTCGATTTTGTATATTTAATTAAGCCTTAATAGACGTCACACTCATTAGCATATTGGAAGTATAAACCCTCATAACTTAGAAACGCATCACTCAAATCAAGAAATATTTTACCATTCAACTATTTACTTCATGTAGAATCAGTACTGAATGTATTGTTGAAGGGTTCATGTGCACTTTAAACAAAGAAATGTTACTCTAGTCTGCTGTACGTTATGAGAAAAGATCGTAAGAACTAGGTCTATGGGAAGTTGAATAATCTTAGTTTAAAGTAGCAAACTTTCGCAAATTACTTTAAGTAACTAGAGCAGTTTTCGTATTACTGTGAAAAGCTCAGTGCCTTATGCGTGCTTTGCCGTGACCGCGATGTTTTCTAGAACTTTTAATTGTCCTATTGTTTTCTCGCGCAATCTGATTGGCCTGGAAATAGCGTGACCTTTGCGTGACCGTGTCCGCACCATATTGGTGCCGTGTTTCGGGTATTTGATTGGACGCAGGGTTAATTCTCGCGCAAAATAATTGGTCTGGCGTATGCTTGAGGAAATTGGTTAAGTCTGTTTTAGCTGACTTGAGCTGATCTATTCCAACAACTTATATTTTTCTTCGTTTAAGATACGAGTAAAACAAAATCATCCACTTCGTCTTTGTGCACTTCAGAAGGTAACGCCATAACACTTGGCTGCCTGACGAGTAACGAACAGACAGGCTCAGTAAGATTTACTTGGACAAAAAACGATGTAGTGGTTGATGATGATTCTGCTTCAAAGATCGAAGGAAATAAACTAGTTTTGAAATCTGTGAAGGATGAAGACTTTGGCACCTATGTGTGCAATGCTACTAATAGTGAGGGGACTGTTACTTTCACGACGAGCAGATATGAAGTGAAGGAATGTTCTGCCGCAGGTGACCCAAGGCAGCAAGAACCAAACCCAACAATGAATGGTAATGAGATTCAGGGTTTTATTCGTAAAATAAACCTCGTAACCTCGGGCGTTATGTTTTGGCATTTCAAACCACTTGTCGTTATTTCAAGAATAAGATTCTTCGTTTGAGCTGCATCCATATTCGTGTTTCTTTTCATGTGCAACCTTTAAACAAAGAAATGATACTCTAGGGAATGACATGATGTCTGAAATGGGGAAACAGTATGCCCAAGGTAAAGGTGTGTATTGGAATAGATATATGAAATAATCGACCAATTCTTTCTTTTATCAACAGTAATGTATTTCATACTTCCTTTGCTATCGATTATCGTTGTTATGGTGATATGCATCGTATACCTGATTTTTCGATTACGAAAAAATAGAGTAAATAATGAAGGGCAAAACGTAATGGCTGACGGCAATGACAACCAAGCACTCGAGAGTGACGTCATCCAGTCAAGCAGTGGCGTCGTAACTAACCCTCTCAAACCATCAGAGCAAGTGATCCAAGATGAGAGTCAAAGTGTACAACATTACGCGCAATTAGGCCAAACGCCAGACGGTACTAGTACTGTTTATGAGACGTTAGACGACGCTGCGAGGGCAGCGAAAGAGGAAGCGAATAAGGAAACAAAAACGACAGAGTACATGGAGCTGAAAACCATGAAACAGCCTGCGTATGAATCATTACATCGCGGTGAAGAAAGCCAAGCTCCTGCCCAACACTATGAAAAAATACCAGGGTATGAGAATCTGGCAAAGAAAAGCAGCTACGCTTAGAGCGCGTTGTTAATTGTCGATCGAAACCTAGCTGTTCAAAAGTATTCTGTCTTTTTCCATAAAAACGTAGTGGTTCGAAGAAATATGATTATAGACTGCGTTGCTTGGTGGTCAGCGGTGTTTCGACTCTCTCTTCTCAACTCCGCAAACCGCCAAGAAACGCGGGCTAACTGAAATGAAGTGTAATCCTAGACGTCTTAGTTTTCGGTTTTCGACTCAAAAAAAGTGAAATACAAGATACTTTGGACAGGGCTACGAGTAGGAAACCTACGGATGACGTCAAAAGCAAAAATGCGCATCTGCTTTAAGCTAATTTGCATTATTTTAAAAATAGTTTCACGCCGTTCATTAATCCGTTTTCAGTGAAAAATGTATTACAAGAAACGTGAAAACAGTTTAGTATTTTTTTTTACCGTATAAAAATATCAAGCGATATTACACAGATTGTCAGATTTTATGCATTGTGCTCACTATTTGGCCTCTTTGAAAGCGTGTGAACCTACATAACTATTCTTCGATTGCACGTTACGTCATCGCGGCCTCTAACGCCACAAACAATGGCCGCAATGCTTTTGTCTTTTAACTCTCTTGGGAATGCTTGCAACCCATCAGTTATCTGTAAAGGTAAGGGCGGATCCAGGGGGGGGGGGGATGCAAAGGCGGCGTAAAGTTGCCCATCAGCAGGGGAAAAAAACAAACAAAACTGAAGAATTAGATGCTTTTTTATTTGTTTTCCGTTGTGCTGACGGAAGGAACTCAAAAAGCAACCCCCCCCCCCCCCCCCCACCTAAGATTTTGGCTGGATCCGCCCTTGAAAGGTCACAACAGAGATTGAAATATTTTTGCTTTGTTTTAAAAGCTGAATATTAAATTATAATAAATTTTCATTCTTTCGCTGACAATAATTATACTAAAACAAATTGGTGAATTCGGTTTTCGCACGATATCATATATTATCAACATAGCCTCGGTTTTGATAATTCACGGTATCAAACTCAACCTCACTCCATAATTAAATGCCGCGCCAAAAAAAAAAAAAAAAAGAATCTTTTTATTAAACAAATAACAAAGTGTTATGCAAAGATTCTTAAATGCTTCCTATTTACTATTTTTTCGAGAACGAAAATTGCTACGTTGATACAGCTATGCATTTGAAATTGAAATTTATATAATTCTCTCAGAGAGCCGGCTTTTTACAAATATATTTTTAAGTCGCATACCATAAAATATCCCATAATGCACTTGTATTTTCGAGTATACACAGGAGTCTTCACTGGCACGAGAGGAATATACAAGAAAACACAAACAAAAAGTGGAATATTGGTGCGCCAAAAGAAAGCATTGGATATAAATCTTTTCCCAAACCATTGAAAATACGCCTAGACCGCAAAGCCAGATTGCAAGGAATCAGTTGAAATACACTCACCAATACGTCTGAAATAAAAATAGACACGGCTGCCGTTTTGGTTGAAATCCAAGAGACTTATGACAAATCTTTTTTTCAACTCAACCAAGATGGCGGCTATGAAAACAGACAATAAATATACCGCGCGCCTACTTTCCTGCATTCTTATTGGCTGTTTAATCATGGATCTTAAAATCCATGGCAGTATTTACAGTGGTATGGGATGCAAATGATTATTCAGGCTTTATTCGAACAAAATAATGCATAATATAAGGCATTTTTTGCCGAATTTGTTTTGAAGAAATAGTCATGAAAATGACTTGTATGAGTTGAATTGCGAGGTCAAATAAAGGCTTTTCAGATAAAGGGCAAAGGTCAAGTATTAGTGTGAAAGAAACTATCTAACGTTGGGATACTTTTGAAATAAGCTAGACGAGCGCGAAGGAAAAGAGGGACGGGAGGAGAGGGAGAGGGAGAGGGACTAATATGTGCCATGTGCATCGTCGTGTCACCTAATCATTGTTGAGTTTTTATCTGCTTTATCTTTGCTAATTTTCGCCCCTTTTGCGTACCGCTTTGTTTTGTGCTCTATTTATTAATTTAGTGTTTCATATATGTGTATTTATTTCTTTTTATTTCTTTTATGTAAGAACTGCTAGCGCGTAATGGACCACAGGAAGCCCAATCTGAAGTTAAGACGCAGACAAATGGATTGAGATCGCATACGGAACCAAATATTGAGATCGCATAAGGAACCAAATGAAAACGCAGAGCAATTTTTAAAATTCAGTTAAGATTTTTTGGACTTCCAATTGATTTATTATCTACTTTATTATCTCCCATACATTCTTTGTATTTCATGCACAACATATATATTGATGGGTTCCCTGTGCAGTCGAAAGGGATGGCAACTTAGCTTTAAGAACGAAGCAAATAGCAAAGATGGCGTACAGAACTGCATTCAAACCCTTTCATAAAACGAAGTACTGCACTAAAACAGAGCAAAGCAGGTCCATTAAAAACAGGCAAGGACAAACAGTGAGATGATCAACAATGACTTACCAAGTTTTAAATGATTTTGGAACCATTTAAGAAGACATTTTAAGCAATTTGAATTAAGGGAAACTTTAACTTTCGGAACTTTTGAAAGATGTACTGAGCTACAAATAATTGTACGACTTCTACGTTGCTACGTAAAAGAATCACGAATCATGCTAGGGCAAGATGAGGTATGTAAGAGTGGTTTGGGAGATTGAACAATAATATTATCAAGAGTTAAGACAAAGTTTAATTAAATCCCAGGTTGTATCGTCGTGTACGGGAATTGTCAGGGGAATTCTATTCAAATTCAAATTTCAAGTAATCGGCTAGTAATCGTACCCTACGATAGCATAAATTAAACTATAATAAATATTTATGTGCACGCGCTGATGATACATCCTTTAAATATGACTAAAAAATGAGACCACCCAACCGAATTCACTTCGTGGTCTAGGGGTTAGGGTTAGGGTTAGGGTTGGGGTTGGCATTGTAATAGTTCTTTGGTGCCGAAGGTACCGAGTTCGATTCTTGGTGTCTTCACTTAATTTTCTAAACCAAAATTTCTAAGTCCCACTCGTGTGTTCGGAAACCTATGACGTACTTCGTTAATCCGTACACGACGATAGTACCAAATCCCAAAGTTCAATTTAAATTTTCGACAACTTATTTCTATTTCTGGACACAACCTCTTCATTATTAATTATAATCTCATGTCATTTAATTTCTTTTGAGCCGATGACTCTCTCAATTTTCTTTCAATTTAATTCTTTGTATACACTTATTTCAATAAAATTAGTGACTAAATAACCTAGAAAGCTGAGATCACCGAGGATCATGGGAAACTTTTAATATCAAGCAAGTCAAGCTTTTGATATAATTTGCAGCTTGAGGATGCTCAGAAGAGGTGAGACTGTAACTGGTAAAAGATCTAAAATCCATCAACAGTTATTAAAGCGGTTGAAACATGTAAAATGTAACTACCCAAAATCCTTGTTGGTCTCAGCTTTGTAGCTTTTCAGGCGACAAACTTTATTGAAATAAGTGTATATTTGTTTAAGATTAAGTCATTATTGTCGGGGCTTGAAAACATAACTGATTATTTAGTCATTTTAGATAGAAGATTCATATGAGTTAAGATCCTCACACCACACCCAGCGAAGAACCCGTAAGATGGCGTGTTACAACTATTTATGACTGACGTATTTCTTTTTTATAGAAGGAAAAAAACTAGCGCGAAAAATGGTTCCCTATTTTGTCACACATTCACTTACACACACCTCTATGTGCACGACTCTCAACTCATTATTTACAACATTCAACTCTCGATCAACTCATATGTTGAATTTTATAGAAGGTGGAAAACCCGGAGAAAAGCCCCCGTGGCAAGGGAGAGAACTATTCATCAACCAAACTCAACTCAAAAACAAAATGAAACTCATGCTAAGAAAACTAAATAGATGTGGATTTTTTTCAAGAAGAGAACAACATATTGAAGAAACGTATGTATTACTTACTCTATTCACAATTGAGATTGATTATTCTATACCTTCAAAACTGTAAAATAATAGAGACTTTTAGCATCAAGCTTACTGCTAACCGCCAACGTGTATCCGCTAGGGATCAGGCCAAGAAACACGCCCGCTATTCAATATGGCGGCTTTTCCAGCGACAACTCCGTTATAACGCCTTGCTATATGTCGAAAATCTTGACGAAAAACGCCTGACGTCGAACTGTTGAGCGGTTTGCAGTACGTAGCATGAAAGTCGTGCTACAGGTCTCTAATTACACCAGTTTTACTATTAACTCTTATTAGCTATTTCGTATTCATTTTTTATTTTATAAATGACAACTTTCCTTCGACTAGGTTTACTTTATCTAGAAGTATTAATCTAGTGTGGCGCATAGCAACGGTAACTAATATTAATTCAGAGCCACAAGTTATAATATTATGCAATGTTCTTATCATGCAGAGGGCGTTTTTTTTCCTTTATCTTATTTCAAATTAATAACATTCTCATACCAAATTAATTGGAATTGGTACCTTAATCGTCGATGTATAATGGGATTCTATTTGCACTTTAAATGTAGAAAAATAGTTTTATATAAATATGAGATAATAATTTTGGAAGAGAAAGCTAAAAAATATTTTTTGAGAGATATTTTTTGATCAGAAAATTTGTTGCAAGTATGTGATACCCAACAAAACCAACAATACCAACTTATAACCATTAGACAGCAGATTTTTTATACGACAACTTCTCAAATTCATAGCATCGATAAATAATAAAAATGCTTTCAACTTAATCATGAATAATCACAAATAACTAGAACAGTTTTTAAATTTCTCAAATTCGTACCGTCGCTAAATAATAAAAATACTTTCAACTTTTTTGAAATAAATAATCACATATAAATCGACCAGTTTTTAAATTTCAGGATAATAAAATTTATTAACGAGTAACCATTGATAAAAACATTGAATTACCGCTTTTTCGTTTTGCTTCAAATCCTTTCACAAGAGTTGTACCAGGTTTTTTTTGTCCGCTATTTTGGCAAGTGTTTTTATTTGAATCGGAGTTAAAAATCCGTCGGTTGCTTTTCGAATTATCGGGCTCTTTCTGCTGTACTTGATGTTTGTTCTGGAAGGAGTTTTTCTTGCTTTGAGTAGCAATAGCAATGCTTGGACTTTTTGGAGGAACGGATGGAATTTCGGCTTTGCGATACTGAAATATCTGACTATGAATCGAATTAGATGGTATTTCTATATCAAAAGCTGTGAGTTCGCTATCTTCGGGAATATCACAAAGTCTACGGCTAGAGCTTATGGGACTCGATGAAGAGACGTGACCAAGATCTACTACATCAAATGTGAAGATATTACAGCTACTTGACTCGCTCTTTGGTGTGGTGATCAGTTGGTTTGAGCAAGAGAATGGAGATATCAGCCCATCGTCGACCATAAATGGCGAAAAACAGACTGGTGATAAGAGGAATGATGGAGAAAATGTCAATGTTGTTTTTGAAAGCATCAGGGTCTAGTTCGCATTCACTGCATTGTGAAGGAGGGACTATTTGGAGGTCGCATTCCAAGGACTTTGGAGTGGCGTTTCGTAGTCTTCGACGAAATAACGACTGATCGTCTACCGGGCCAATTTCCATGGCACCTTGAAAAGTCAGGGATTAGCAAATTAGATGAACTGTACAACAGTGTTCGTTTCATGGCCTGATAAAGAAATCAGACAGCGTTACCATAGTAACTTTCGTGTTAGCTAGAACGTCATTCAAATTTCGAGGCTTCGTCTGACGTCGATAGATGCACCTTAAAAAACAACTACAGTTCAAAGGTGACGAAAGGAAAACTGTTTTAGGATAAACTAATTAGTTGGAAAGTAGTACTAATATTACTACAATTACTGTAATTGTGAGGTATTAAGAATGAATAAAGAACAAAAGAAGACAAATATGGCAAAAACGGGTTTTTGATTTGGAGAATTTATTGAAAAATGAGCTTAAGGTAATTTTGGGCGTCGGCCTAAAGATTTGAGGTGGGGCCCTTGAGGCGGCGATAAGCAAGCTACTGCGTATGTCTAATCCAATCATTAGGGACCCACGCAACTGTATCACATGCAATAATTATTGCTATTATTTATCAATTATAATAATAACCGAAACGAATTGGGTGAGGTTATTCTTCCCGATATTCACTGAGCCTAAGATGAATCATTGTTTTACACAGGTGATTCTTTCAAAAAAAAAAAAAAAAAAGATAAATAAAATAAAAAAATAAACGACACATTTAAAATTAGGAACAGAATCAAAGCTGCTGGCCGCCATTTTGGATTATCGCTGGAGGTGATTTTTGTGTGATAATCTGAGTTTCTCGACCAATCAGCGCGCGAGATTTTCAATAATCACTTGTGTATTTATACTAACATGAGATAACATTTGTCATAATTATTAATATTCATCAATGTTAATTAATATTAATTTCATATATTTATTAATATATTAAATTATTCATTACATCGTATTTATAACATTTTAAAAATAAATCGACTTAGTATTTCCCTGACGAAAATAGTAAGAAAATTGGTACTGAGTGCACTGGGTTTTGCGGAATCTTTATTGGAGGTAATACAAAGAACCACAAGAAAAACCCTTTTAAAAATATCTGAAAATATTTTAAAATATTCCGTTGGTTTTCACCTTCGTCATCTTAAATTTCAAAAGCTTAAATTTGCATTATCATAAAATAAAGTATCATAATCTTGTAAAGCGGTCAAAACTACATATTCTGGCCAAATTTCGAGGCTGTAAAGCATTTCGTTGCGGAACTATAGGCGAGTAAACATGACGACAATTTGTGGTTAAAATGTATGGAGCGGCCATCTTGGTGTTCCAAGTTGGTACACCATCATGGCGGACGAAATTTCAAAGGCTTAAGATGATGGAATATTTAATATTTTTGACTATATTTCACTTACGCATACTTTAAATAGTTATTTAAAACGTGTCTAAGGGGAAATGTTTCAATTATATTTTGATCGCTATTTAGATAGACGTGACGGTATTGCGTGACACAAAGTCAACCTTCATAACTCGGGAACCAAACATCGAAATGACTCGAAATTTTTCTTGTGACTTATAACACTGATTTTTAAAACATACTTGAGAAATGTCTTTATACGATCTATAATTTAGATTTTGATGTTTTGGATGACCATGTGAAAACTTGTTTACAGTTCGGTTCAGTGAACCACGAATGATAATTCCATGTCGAGGCTGGAGTTTTCGCGCATGGCAAAACTATAGTTTAAAATGCGCGGAAACTCCAACTTCGACAAAGACTATTATTTGTGTTCACTAAACGGAACTGTAAAATTGAGTATAAAGGGAGAGACCTACCAAAGTCTACTCTCACGACGCCGAGATCAGGTATAGACCATTTTCGAGTTCCAAATAAAATCTGTGTTTCTCGATTACAGACTCGACAGGGTATACGTAAGCCTCGAATTTTTCAGAATTTTTTGCAAGGTCTGTCTAGTTTCAAAGTGTTTGTATCGTTGAAGTTGTGCATTCTTTACTTTACAGTTGGTGTTTGTGAATATTTTAACACTGATACGAAGCTAATCCTTTGTACATGAGCCTATAATTAAGGAACACAGCGGTAATTTGGAATTTGGAAATGGTCTGTTGAACCCGAGGAAGGTATAGAGGCGCTGGCTGTTTCAGACGTCGACAAAACCTATGCAATTCTTTCTTGCCAAGCGTTCAAAGGTTATTTTACGTGAAAGTGGAATATCATAGAATTGCATGCGTCCAGCCCCTCTTTGCTGCCTCTAAAGCCTGATTCACACGTCAAACACAAACGCAATCAATGGTTACACGTACTTTATGTAAAAGATTGAAATAAAACAGCAGGGCCCGGTTTTACGAAGGGTGGATAGCGCTATCCGACGGATTAATCATTATTTTTATCAATTAAACAATAGAAAGTCGCGTGCCCATGGCATCTATAACGTAATGGGCGAGCGACTTTCTGTTGTCTAATGGGTTTATAACATAGCTAGATTCAAGAAAAAAAGAACCGTGCAGCCCATGGGGAAATAGTAGGTTTTCAACCAATCAGAGCCGCGCGCGTTATACCACTCATCTCGCTCGTGCGCGCGCTGTTTACGCCATCGGATTTGAAAATTTAAAGAAGAAAGGCGAGTGTCCTTGAGATCAGCGTGCGCGAGCGTGCAGTCCATGGGAAAATATTTCATTGGTTTTTGGCCAATCAGAGCGCGAGTAATAATCTAGTTTTATTATGATTTCTTAGAAAAAAAATTTCTTAGAAACTAAGATGTCACTTTTGCTCTTGAAATTATGGACGTGACACAATAGGAGCCAATGTGCACGAGCACGAAAACCTAGCACAAAGCATGATGGGAAACCGAGATCGTACGGTTTAACTGCAAGCTTACGTTTTAAAATCCCTATTTTTTTCTTCGATATTTTCTATGGGAATGTAAGTATTTCGACTGACGAAAATCACAGAGCAATTATTTTCTGATAATTTCTTTGATTTCCCTCGGTGTTTTTTATTTTTGCAGTACTTTGTTCGCCAGAGTGCTATGCGAGCTTTGATGCACACTGACTATATATGCATCAAGAGTTCCACGCTACTGTTCTACGCGCATGCTCAAGGGGTTAAAAAGTGTGGGGTCATGGGTTGTAAAAAATTGCTATATTTTGGTATGATTCTATTTAAAATTAGCTTAACGCTACTTGCTCTTGAATATTTAATAAAAATTGATAAGAAAAATTGCGTCATAGAGAAATAGGGTAATTAAAGACCTATGATCCCCCACTCATTGACCCCTTGAGCATGTGCGTAGATCAGCAGCGCCGAACTCTTGATGCCATATGTATTTAAGAGTTATATATTTTTCATTAATTCAATCGCGGGCATGTTTAAATTTTTTCCTAATCAATTTCGCATGCTTCATGACAGTTATGTTTTGCAGAAACGTTAGAGTGAAGGCATTTCACCCGTGAAATAAAAATAAAAATACTTGTCAACGTGTAATAGTCAAATAGACATAAAAGAAAACAATGGAATTAAGGTCTACCAATGTGTATTAGTCTAATATCTATTTCACGGGTTTAAACTTATTCACCCTCATTTACTGTACTATTAGCAAAGTTGTAAACTTTCAACTACATGAGCGAAATAAAAATCTATCTATCTATCTATCTCTCTTTCCACGTCAATATTTCAGGTTAAATGGATACATTTAAAATTTGAACTGTTACAAGTTCCTATGAACGCAATAAAAATTCCTAACTATCACATCTACACCTATTTCAAAAAAGGTTGCTGGTACAAGATCTAGCTCACTGAATTGGGCTGATCTAAACAGAATTTTTGTGCCTCTATCATCGGTTTTCTGGCCAAAACACGAAAAAGTGAAATCACATTTCTTGTTCTTTAAGGTCATTCTTCATATTCCAATCTAAAAGTAAAACTACGTAGTTCGGCTGTTAATATTTTACAATTTGCAGCTTGCTACTAGGACTCAGATTTCATATTTCAGATCTCCGTCTTTCTATCGTTCTTTATATAATCAGTTTTCTCTGTTCACCCATCGAAGATAGCGGTAGACTCTCGACCAGTTGTCTTATTTGTGGTTTTGGCTCATGATCCCGTCCAAGCTCTCGCCACATGCATAAACTTAGAATGCCATACCAAGCACGCTGCATTCTCTGACACAAGGCTCTACAAAACGTTGTCGGGGCCTGCATTGAAAAATAAATAATATAATAAGCAATTATTGAAATAGGTTGAGCAAAATATCTCGAAAAACACCTCCAATTGTTATAACGACCCTGGAACATACAGAGCGAACCCTGAAACGACCTCAGGGCTGATCTAAGTCAGGGCATGGCTAACTCACAGATTGAACCCTGAAACAACCTCTGAGCTGATCTAAGTCAGGGCACTGCTAACTCACAGATAGAACCCTGAAACAACCTCTGGGCTGATCTAAGTCAGGGCATAGCTAACTCGCAGATCAAACCCTGAAACAACCTTTGGGCTGATCTAAGTCAGGGCATGGCTAACTCACAGATCAAACCCTGAAACAACCTTTGGGCTGATCTAAGTCAGGGCATGGCTAACTCACAGATCAAACCCTGAAACAACCTTTGGGCTGATCTAAGTCAGGGCAGGGCAGTCAGGGCTGAGTCCAGGAATTGAACCCGAGACCCCAGAGGTGGAGGCAAGTGCACTTCCGCTACCCCACCCTTGATTGCTCAACTCACTAACCTTTCTGTCTTTAGAAAGAGTATCTCGATAACAAGCGACAATCCATTCAATAATCAATATTAAGATACCACAAATGACACCTCCAAGAATAGTAACAAAAACTCCCGCCAAATCATGAATGCCCAGCTGTGTCCCTCCTTCGGTAGCGGCGGCGTCTGCCGCTTCCGTTTCAGCGCCACAGACACTTCGCGAACGGAACCATTTTTCTGTCATTCTCTCGAGGAAGCCATCTTGTTGGAGCTCAAGCATGGCCACGCTGAAGTTATGCGTGTAGTGAGACTTTAAAGGAAGGGCGAAGCCATAGTTGATGCTTCCAAAAGGCCTAGAAAATATTTGAATTAATTAACAAATAATAAATATTTTAAGAAATATTTAATAAATGAATGTTTAATAAATCTTTAATAAATCTTTTATAAATGTCTAATAAATCTTTAATAAATCTTTAATAAATCTTTAATAATTGAAAATTTAATAAATCTTGCATAAATATCTAATAAATCTTTAATTGAAGAAATAGAAAACGCGCGCGCGTGCTGTGTGCTGTCATAAAGCACGCGGGGGTTGGCAGAACACGAGAGAAGTGTTAGGAGAAGCACGACGCGTAGCGGAGTGCTTCTGGATACTTCTCGAGTGTTCTGCCAACCCCCAAGTGCTTTATGACTGCACACAGCACAGCAAGCAAGTTTTTTATTTCTTTTATAAAATACAAATTACAATAATAGATAGGAATGACGTAACCAATCAGAACGCGAAATTCATAACAGTTATTTCATAACGAGAAATAGACCCCTTGCATGTTTCCTCAAAGCAGCTCAATTTGGAGGAAAAGACAAAATAATTTTAATGTCCTAAGAATTGGAGACCTAGTGTTATGTCTTCTTAATTGAGCTGCATTCGGACGTGCTGCGAGGGGTATATAGTTCAAAATTCTCGACCAATCAGCGCGCACGATTTTCTATACTCAACTGTGAATGATACTAAAAATTGATATTTATAGGACACCAAATACTTTGTTCACTCACCTTCCAATGATGGTCAAAGTATTGCACGGCTCACTTTGTACTGTGTAATCCAGAACAGCAGAGTCCCAAATAAACGCATAGTTCTCAGTATTTCTAGTCTTCTCAATGGCATAGCTTGCGTTACTTTCAAGTGTATTATGTGACTCAATATAACGCCATAACTTCTCGTAAACTGGTAACGAAGCTGATCTTAACATGTCTGCTAGTTGTCCAGGGGCAGTGCCGTAGCTCATTCGATCCTGATTGGCTAGATCATCGATGCTTTTGATTGGATGTTCGTACTTGTTGACTGTTAGAAACGCCGCTAAGTTGGCGGTATATGTCGCTCCGAAGATGGAGATAGCAAACCACCTAATGACGTGGGGCAATTAGTTAAGTGGGTGAAGAAACTCATAAGGTGGTTGAAACGTGTAACACTATAAACTTGTCAAGAATATTCAGATATCCTGGACTTGGTCGGTCCGTAAGGCATGGCCTCGGGCCAAATATTTTCCCGTCCGGCCCTCTCAGTCATTAAGTACATAGTATTAAAAGCTTAAGTCAATGTTTCGTGCTCACTCGAGCAAATTTTGGAAAGGTCTTTAGACCCCTTGCAGTACGTCGGAAGGCAGCTCAATTTGGAGTTCACAACAATAGGTTTCCAATTCTCATGAGATTGAAATTCTTTTGTTTTGTCCTCGAAATTGAGCTCCTTTGACGTCACATGCAAGGGGTGTATTTCAGTGTCACACCAAAATTCCTTACCATGCTAAGGTGGTTGCTCTACCAGAGTGAGATATAGGATGAGTTCCGTCGGGACCTTGTTCAAGATAGGAGGCAGCCGCTGACCAGAAAGAATTGAAGAAGCATAGAGTGTTACGCGCGAGGTATTCGTCTTCTTTGGGCTTGGGAGACTGGGCAACACGGCCGTAGTACCCGTAGGGACTTAAACGATCGTAAATCCAAACCACCTGAGAAGTAGAATTGGATTGTGCAATAAATTAAAGAAATCGTCGTCGTGTTCAACGCCGAAACATGGAAAATAGAGTCTGAGACCGAAAGGAATTTTGGGAAATGATATAATCATCCTCTGATTTATAAATTTGAGATACATTCATACATACATACAAAGTCGATAATAAACATTTGTCGAAAAGGTCCCATGCTACCGGTCAGTTCAAAACCTCTAGTTGTATAACTTGGTATCTTCACTAGATACATCTATTTCCCATCTACAATTTTGGTGTAAGCTTCTTTGTTCTATGTTTTTGGACCCGACAATGATTGGCTCTTTCTGAAGTATGAGGGCAATACAACAATAGTCAAGGATAATAAATTTGAAGCTAAACATCCCCTGCAGTACAAAGAACGGCAAGCCAGAGTACAATACATCTTGCCACACCAATAAATACCCCAATAAATTTTGCAATTAAGTGTATTAATATAATACATATGAAGTAAAATAAAATTGTAATAATAATAATAACTTTATTAAAGTCTCAAAAACGTCTAGCCGGGCACAAGCGCCCTACTAATCGGGGAGAAAATATCAATCTCATTTTTTTTTCTTGTCTCATGTCTTATCTTGTTATTTGACAGACTTCTTATTCGACAGAATGAAAAGACGGATGGATGGATAAATGAATGCATGACAAACAATGGCTAGCCGGATGGATGGTCGAAAGGATGAATGATTACTGAACGAACGAATAGGTGGATGGAAGGGTGAATGAGTAAGTGAATGGAAGAAAGGTTAAATGAAAGGATAAGCGACTATCCTATTGATTAAAACCTTACCGTTCCCACAACGATAGATGACACCACAATAGCCAACCAAAGAGTAGTCTCAAAAGGATCAAGAAAACCCCATAGATTGCTTCCTCGTTCCCTGTACGACTTCTTCGTGATTATCTTATACCCCAAGCTAAAATAAGGCTGAGTAAAATCCACTGCTTTCTCGCGTTCAGGACTGATTGTGAATGTCGATACGCCTAAGTCTGCTTTCTGAATCGTAAAAAGAATGTCGGGTTAAAGGTTTCGTGCTGCTACTGTTTAAATACATAATAATGGCATGCTTTTTATAATTTAGTGACGCAAGGAAAGGAACACAAAAAGAGAACGAACGAAAAGAAGCAAGCAAGCAAGCAAGCAAGCAAGCAAGCAAGCAAGCAAGCAAGCAAGCAAGCAAGCAAGCAAGCAAGCAAGCAAGCAAGCAAGCAAGCAAGCAAGCAAGCAAGCAAGCAAGCAAGCAAGCACGCAAGCACGCAAGCACGCAAGCACGCAAGCACGCAAGCACGCAAGCACGCAAGCACGCAAGCACGCAAGCACGCAAGCACGCAAGCACGCAAGCACGCAAGCACGCAAGCACGCAAGCACGCAAGCACGCAAGCACGCAAGCACGCAAGCACGCAAGCACGCAAGCACGCAAGCACGCAAGCACGCAAGCACGCAAGCACGCAAGCACGCAAGCACGCAAGCACGCAAGCACGCAAGCACGCAAGCACGCAAGCACGCAAGCACGCAAGCACGCAAGCACGCAAGCACGCAAGCACGCAAGCACGCAAGCAAGCAAGCAAGCACGCAAGCACGCAAGCACGCAAGCACGCAATCAAGCAAGCAAGCAAGCAAGCAAGCAAGCAAGCAAGGGAGGAAGCAAGGAAGGAAGCAAGGAAGCAAGGAAGCAAGGAAGGTAAAGAGAGAGAGAGAGCTAAGGAAGCAAGCAGGCATGGTAGCACTTAGGAACAAGGAATATAGAAAGGTAATTAGAAGAAGTAAAATTGAAGTGAAGGGTGGGGGGAGGGGGGGGGGGCAAGTTTTAAAAGAAAAGTGAGACAAGAAAATTCGAGTAATCAAAGCCGTACCTCTCTCGTTAAATCTCCTATAATACCGTCCCAAGACCCGTCCGGTAGCTTTTGTCCCAGTGAGTCTCTACTCTCAATCTCATATTCAAACTGAAGTTTCTTTTTCAATTCATTCAGCAAATCGATGCAGAATCCTTCAAACTCCAAGTTTGTGTCATCGCTGGTGTTAGATTTGGGCTTCACCATAATAAAGGGCTGGCTCTAAACAAGGTAATAACATTGTATTAGAGCATATTTCGCATGACTGTGAGAAGCTCAGCGCCGTAAGCGTGCCGTGCCGTGCTGTTTTCTCAGTTGACTTTAATTGTCAGATTTTTTCCTCACTCAACGTGATTGGACTGGGAGTGTCGTAACCTTTGGCGCCACCGTGTCCGCGCCGTGTTTATGCCGTGTTACGTAAGGGCGTATTATATTGGATGAGTAGTAAATTGTCGAGCAATGTGATTGGTCTGGCGTATCCCTTGCCGTGCCATTACCGTGTTCGTGCCGTGAGCTTTTCACAGTCATACGAAAACTGCTCTCAATATATTGAATCAAGGGTAATGTAGTGGTAATGGTTCGAGCCTTGGACTCAGCAGCATGTTTCAGAGGATTTCACAAGGTCTCTCCATTGATTTTTTTCTCTTGGTGTTGCCCCTCCAAAACCCAACCCAAATTACCGGCCAACCATCCAATCTCAACCAAGATCAATCCAAGAAGCCAATCAAAAACCACTCAACAAGCCAAAGCATGAAGATTCATGAAATCCCTCAATGAATAGCTTACTCACAAGAGTATTAAGCTATTCCACAAAACAAACCTGAAAAACCAATACTTTCAGTTTTTTATACTTGAGAGCAAGGCTTGCAAGTTTTGGTGCTTCCAGCCCGTTATTGAGCCATACTATTGGTCGTCTCTTCTCCATGACCACACCCTTTATCCCTTTTATACTTCCAACCTGAAATGAAAGGGTTATTTTAGCAGTTAAGCAGGCAAAGGGGAAAGAAGGCGAGGAGGCGATTAGCCAAAGAGGAGGGGAGACGAGGAAGCAATGAGGAGGGGAGACAAGGCAAAGAGGAGACGAGACGGCAAGGGGGCAAGAGGGTATGGAGGTGATGAGGAGGCAAGGAGAAGACTAGAGGAGAATAGGCAAAGAGGAGAAAAGTGGGTAATGGGATGATGAGGAGGCGAGGCAAGTGGGTGAGGAGGAGGGAAGGCAAGCTTGAATCCCTTGATTGATCCATCTGTCTTACTAACCTTGACCCAACCTTCATCCTTCTGGTAGTTCACGATTTCAGAAATAGAGTTGAAAGAAGATGGTGAACGATGGGTTGAAGAAAAATAAAGAGACGCCATTACCCCTTTCATCCTTACCTAACGCAAAACAAAAAGAATAACATTGACGTCACATTTTGGAGATTTTCCGTACTCAGTTGAGTGGCAGGTTTTAAAGACGCTACTCGCAACTATTTTGCGATGTGACATTATGTTAGTCCATCCTTTACCGTACCTCTGATGATTTATTGATAAATGTCTGTCCTAGAACCCATGGTATAACTTTGGTGTTAAGCGAGCGGCACATGGTTACTCCTTGTGGAGGTAAGATCATCGTCAGGTTTTTGTCAACCATCCTTCTCACAATGTCAGATATTGTTAATACAGCGTCAAAAATCCTACCAAGTCGAGACTTTAGAAATACAAAATGAATAAGTAGTTGGTGAAGCAATGCATGGAACACATCAAGTCCAACCTCGATTCAAAAGCAATTCAAAAGAGATCACACTTCCTACTGGGCTGCCTGTGGCAAACCAGTCTTAAAATGCATCGTGTTTGTCCGCGTGTCGTTGTTGTTTTTTTTCGGTCAGAAAATGCCAAAATTGTGCCATAGTAATCAGGGGTCTTCACGGCGCTACCCTTGTGTAATGTCTGATGAAGAGAGCATAATAAAAGAGGGAAACTTCTTAATACCGCGCGCGCCATGTAAATTCCCGGTCGGTCTATTTTTAGTAACCGGATGCAGTTTAAATTTCGTCTTACCCTACTCCCGTGCGTCATCAACTTGCCCGCGCGTCGTCTTTTCGTTTCATTTTTAGTGCAAGTTGATGACGCACGGGAGTAGGGTAAGACGAAATTTAAACTGCATCCGGTTACTAAAAATAGACCGACCGGGAATTTACATGGCGCGCGCGTTAAAAGAAGTTTCCCTCTCTTGATTTATTTCCATGTGACAGATGCCAATCAATGTCTCTAAATTATCAAAATGATTGATAGCAGGTGGGCTGCGAATTTTGGGGCTGTATAGACATCATCTTGGAAATATATTATTGTTTTTATCAATATGGTGTATATTTGAAATTTGATAAAAGAAATAAACAAAGTACGGTAGTTAATAGCGCAGCGCACTGATTCTAAAAATAGCTTAAAGATTCGGACAAACATTGCATTCTGTTCAACCGCTACGAGGATTATACGAACCTATTTTATTATTTTTACTTAAAGTTACAATAATAACCCCTGTAAACTAAGATCAACTGCGATCGGCTGTGAAAATTATCTGCTGAAAGTAAACTTGTAAGTTTGTTTGTCCGAATTTCGCCTTTGTCTTCGTTTTTATGACGTCACGGTTGCGCTGCGCTATTTATACCTGTAAGACTCCTTTGCCACCAGCCGCTTGCCACTCTATATTGACGGTATCATACAGCTTTCCACTACCATCTTTTGGGAAGCGTATTCCAACTATTCCTTCGATGTAACGCAGTTTTGGATCCTTTGAATGAAAAATTAAATAAAACGGTACCAAGAGAATATCAACTAAGAGAAGGAATCCCCGTGCCCCATCATGTGCACACTTTGACGCTATTTTTAGAATCTATTCTAAAAATATCATCCAATGATATCATTTATTTGATCGTTTGATTTTCTGCACGCGCATATTACGCGCGCGCTCTACGCTGTTTGCTAACGTTTTCTTGTGCTTTTCTTATAATGCTCAAATCTGCCTCAAGATGGCGATGTAGTTCGAAAGCTTTGGGGAAAAATTTTTTAAATATTCCAGAAAGTTGAACAAATTACTACTTCAATTTCCTGTCGTATTTGCCAAGCTTTCGACGTGCACATATATATTTAGGGCTGAGTCGAAATAACGGAAAAACCCCAAAAACGTAAGCAAACAGCGTAGGGCGCGCGCAGTAAATGCGCGTGCAGAAAAACAAATGGTTTAAAAATAGCATCAAACTGTGCACATAATGGTTACAAGGCTGTATAGGGGGGATTCCTTCTCTTACTTCATTTTCTCTTGACGGTACTTAACAGGTATGCCCTATGCTAATGAATAGTCACGAACTTCGCATAGTAAATAAAGACAAAGAAGATCATGACGATGAAAAACAAAACACGACGCTAGAGAAAATAATTTGCGAACATGTTCGAATTCTCCTTTTTGGTTTTTTTCACCAAACACTACTATTATATTATGTTATTTTTAACATAAGAAAAGTATTCCAAATGAACATAGAAATAGTGACATAGTACCTTTGGCGCTCTCTCGCCTAAGCCCCCACCCCCTCCAACCCACCTCATACACAAACTTTCGCATAGAGGCTTTGCACCATTACGTGATGGCGGCCATGACAGGAGCTACAACAACAGAATTCTTTATCATGTAAATCTGATTAGTAAAGATTCAATTGCTCCTGCCTCCTGTCATGTCTGCCATCAGGGGATGGTGCAAAGCCTCTATAGTCGCTAAGTTACTATGGTAAACTTGATATAAACCTCACCTCAGATATAGCTCCATCGGTAAGTATCCAGACCCAATCATGAATCATATCCAATTTTGAGGCCTGTTCAAGAACAGAGGGAACAAACTCTGCCAAGCAATTCAGTATCACGACCCGAGTCCCTTTGTCGCGCAGGCGCAGTAGCTCTTTAGTGGCGTTCACTTTGCGGGTCAGCGGAGAAACTGCAAAATGTTCTGTTGCTAGGATTTTCCATTTTTTACTTTTTGCAACATTTTTAAAGTCCTTTAAGCCATTCATTCCTATCGTGAAAAAAAAAATTATAGAATAAATACAAAGTTATTTATTCATCAAATCATTACATTTATTCCTTCCTCCCTCCCTCTCTCCAGACATCCTTCCCTTAGCTCCATCCCTCCCTTCCTCCCTCCCTCCCTCTCTCGCTCACTCCCTCCCTCCATCCATCCATCCCTCCCCCTCCCTCCCTCCCTCCCTCCCTCCATCCATCCCTCCATCCATCCCTCCATCTCTCCCTCCCTCCCTCCCTCCCTCCATCCATCCATATCTCTCCCTTCATCTGCCCTTCCCTCTACAAAATCAGTGATTTCCTTTCGAATTCTTTGTTCTGTTAAGACTACAAACTCCCTAACGGCGGAGGGGGGGGAGGTCATCGGGAATTTTAAATTTTATCTCTACCATATCAAACAATCGTTGTCATTCGCGGGCTTCCTGTGGTGACAAACCACGCTCCCCTCCCCTACACAATTTCCAGTCTTTTTTCGGCCAAAACCAAGATGGCTTACTAGTTAGTGATGTTTTCACTCGATTTACTGTAAATTTGAGCAGTTTTGAGCAAGAAATTCGCCTATTTAGTGAAGAAAATTATATTCCAATTTCCTAATATGGCAAGTACATTCCATATATGGTAAAAGAAACAGCTCGAGCGGAACGACAACTTTTCTATGTGGAAAGTTTGATATGTACGGAGCAGTCCTTCTGAGTAAACTTTCCTGAGATGATTTCCCTACCCTCCCCTCCCCTAGGCCCCTGCAACCCTCCCATTATCTGTAGATACGTACCATAGTCCATCCTCGACGTGGTTTCCCCACCCCCCTCCCCTAGGCTCCTCCAACCCTCCCATTATCTATAGACACGTACCATAGTCCATCCTCGACGTGGTTTCCCTACCCTCCCCTCCCCTAGGCCCCTGCAACCCTCCCAATGTCTATAGACACGTACCATAGTCCATCCTCGAAGTGGTTTCCCTACCCTACCCTCCCCTAGGTTCCTTCAACCCCCCCAATATCTATAGACACGTACCATAGTCCATCCTCGACGTTAGTATACCCATCCTTTCCCATTTGTAACGGACAATAAAATCTATTATTGCAAATTCGATGGCAGATTCACTGGGCATCATTCGTATAAGGAAAGGGTAGCGATAGTTGGAATACACAAATATTGGATCTGTTGCAGACGGCGCGATTTGAGGAATGTGGAATTTCTTGAATATCCCATGTGTGTTTTTGACTGCTGTTGATGTTATGGGTCCGACCACAGCGATAACTCCTTCGGACACGAGGTGGTTTGCTATAAAAAGAAAGTCATATGATTAGGTTTACATTGCATTTTATTTTTGAAGAAATGCTTTACTTTCCATTCCATACTTCATCTGTTCAATACTCCATTTTACAGTTTCATTTATTCGCGACTTTCACATCCCTATAATGCCTTGCGTCGTTGGGGGGGTAACCAATCAAAAAACTGTCCCAAATTGAAAGGTTTCTTAATTGAATTTATACTATATCTGCTTTTATCTGTACAATACTGATTATCAGTTTATTCCAAGTTATACAGCGTGTACAGATCATGAAGAGTTTTGGTCTTACAGAAAATGTATTGACTTACGAAAAAATGTTTGAAATTTACCTTAAACGTCTTCAAGCTTCTATCTTGTTCTGTTTTTTACTTCTTCATTTTATTTTTTGATACCGAACAAGGTATTGTCAACATTGTCTGATCAGCCTTCAGCAAAATAAGTGGGTTTTTACCCTCTGGTTACCCCCCAAAGACGCAAAGGATTATGGGGATGTGAAAGTCGAGAATGACCAAAAAATTTTAATTTTACATTTCTTTCGATGATATACCATTCTAGTTTATTAGTTGGTGTGTTGAATATAACAAGTGAATGAGAAGAAAGCTTTGACACCGGGCAAAACTATTACTATACTGGAAGTCCAGACGTTATTCAACAGAAATGATTTTATTGAAATCTTGTGATTCAGCTGATCAACATCCCGCACAAACAGGAAATGACGTCAAGCGCGGAAATCAATCAACAAAGACCCCGAAGTAACAGTGCTTGCTTTTAAAGCAATAGAGCGTTTCAAAACGACCCTCTTGAAAACACCAGACGCTCTTTACATTCAACTAAAAACACGTAACAATTTAGCAAGTAGCTACAAGTAACTGCCAATCTTGCGAAAACTTCTAATTACTACTGTTGTCATTGCTCTGAGACAACAGTCTCAACAGGGGCCAAATCGTATCACTTTAATTTATAAAAACGTGGTAGTATAACCCTTTTTAATTTTTTTTTTTCTTTTTTTTTTTTTTACTTCTCATGGCGAATATTGTGGCTGCGCGGCAGGAGACAAACAGAACGTTTTCTGATCCTTGTTGTTTCCGTTGTTTTTGTCTTTTTTCTAATCTTTTTTTACGTTTTCCATTAGAGGAAACCACAACTAGACTAATGATCCGTAAAATAAACAAATATGTACAATTAAAGATGTGAGTTAAGATTTGGGAACCAATTATTTTTCTCGGGAAAAAAAAAACGTTCAATGTTAGAAGTCCAATATTAATTAATCATTTTGCTTTTAGACTGTAGATATTCTAATGAAGTCGTATCTGACGAAGAGTAAAGTCTTAAAAGCAGAGATTCAAAAAGAAGTAAGCTTTAGTTTCGAACTCCTGGGATATAAATTAAAGTAAGTCTTACAACATTTTCTTTTCGACTGAAAAATAACTTATTTCATTTAATTACAGAAAAGTATGTAATTTTTGAGATTATGCTAAGAGAAAAGAAATTCGTTTATGTGGAATATCTGAGTTGGAACAACGAGAAACGGAAAAAGCTCCAACAGAGTTCAACAAAGGCGATGAACGTTATGCCTAAAGGAAATTTTGAAAAAATTGCTAATAAACTTTCGAGGTGTAGTACGCATTCTTGAAAACATTTTAGTTAAGGAAGAAAATCAACGAGGAATAAATGTGAAAGAGAAGGATAAAGAGAAGGGTTTTAAAGAATAATGAAAGGAATAGAGGAAGAAAAGGAAGGATGAGGAAGAAAGAAAAAAAGAAAGAAAGAAAGAAAGGAAAAGAATGAAAGAAAGGAAGAAAGAAAGAAAGAAAGAAAGAAAGAAAGGAAAGAACTGGATGAATGAAAGAAAGAAAGAAAAAACCGAATAAGCTGAATACAAAATGTTAATTTGACCCAATGTTGCAATAATTAATAAAAAAATGTCTCCACATGTCTACCAAAATAAAACATTGAACAAATCGTGATTTGTACCAGACAATTCAATAACCACCAAAAATTAAATCGTCCACGGCCTTGTTTTCAAACGATAGCCGGCACTTAATCCCCACAATAAATTGACAGAGTTATGTATTACTTGAGTACGTAAAGATAATTTTTTTATTTTGAAGTCAAAATTTATTATATTATTTAATACAAAAGAAAGTAATGTATCACAAAAATATATTTATATAATAAATATACAATAACATATAAATATATATCAATGAATTGAAACTAGAGAGATTATTTTCTTTTTGAATTAATATTTTTAAGTTATTACCGTTGTCTTTGAATTTGTGAATCGCACTTACTTCAGGGAGACATTTTGTCGAAGGACTTCACATCAAAATATTCCTAAATTCAAGATAAGAAACGAACTGGTACAAAAAATGGCTTTCAAAGAGGCAGTCTCGCGATAAATTATAACTAGAGTCTCTTAGAAGCCAAAACCAGGCTAAACCAACATGTTTTACATATTGTAGTCAATACATGTCTTTTTGTAGAAATACAGAATACTTTTCTTTACTTTGCATAGTAAATTGCAGCTCGATTCATCCTGTTAAGTTATAATGAGAGTCTTTTAGAAGCCAAGACTAAGCTGTTTTTACCTATTATTGTCATCACAACTCTATTTTTGCTTTGAGTTTCAACATAGTGTTCTGTGATTTACGATACAAATTTCTTCGTAAAAATAATCAAAAAATAAGCTTATCATATTTTATTTTTAGAGTGATATTTCATTAGTGAGTTGAACGTTGTGTGCATAGAATATTAAATGTAGTGATAGTGGGTGTGAGCGAAAAGTGTCCCCAATTAGTGCGAAAGCGCTAGAACGACTAGGCACTTAAATAAATGTGTTTTTTAGAAGCTTTTGGTATCATAGTTCAGTTCCAAAATAAAAGGATATCATATAAAAATAATATTGTGACAACCCGTTCTTTTTTTAGTGAATGTACATAACCTTATGTCAACGGCACTTAAAAAGATAAAATGACATTTCAAATTTATACTTTAATTTCAACATCTCAGAACGGCCTAATTAACCATTGACTTCTCCAAGATTGGTTGAATTAGTTTTTCTATTGGTCCTAATTAAGGTGACGTTCTACTTTCGAGAATTCTATTTGAGCCCACGATGTGCGCGCGCTCAAAAACCGTTGAAAAATCTACAAGATTTTATTGAAGAGCCATACGCGTTTTGAGCTTCAACACGGCAAAACCCTCAAATTTTGCACAGGACTCTCTATCTTTTTAATAGCTCATTCGAAAAAACTCCTAAAAATCTAGGTCATATCAACATTTCAGAAAAAGTTTATATCAGTAACACATGAAAAAATCGATTTTTGTAGGGATTTTTGTTCGACTTTATGAAATTTTTTAAGAGCACCGAAACTACAAAATATGACAAATCAATGTATCTCTTTGTCTTTTTTGTCGAAAATATCCATGTATTATTGTAGAATGATTGACTAGCCTTCATTCGTGCAATCATATAGTCTGCAAATAACTATTATCTTATGAATCTTAATTTTTTTTCTAATCACTTCACTTTCATTAAATGCTAATTATCTCGAAAACGAGCCTTGGACACCCAATTTGTCTTTCCAGATTTGGAATCAGCATTAAATTTCAATTCGGAAAATCGAAGTTTTAAAAAAAGTTTAAATCAATTTCCAAAAGTAGGTAGCCACCTTAATATCTTTATATCCTACCGATTTAAACAAGCGAGAAATCAAAAATATATATAGAATAGGAAGAGTAAATTCTGAGTTTTTCCCAAAGTTTTCCTCTCGAATGTGTTAAAATTTAAATCCCTTTAATTTTGTTCAATTAATGTTTCTTGAACATTTGTAAAGTGCGTTAATTTATCAGATTACTTCCTAATTAAACTAGATTTTTGTTTCGGAGCATGCATGATTTCTTACCGCGCTTTTAGGCCCGTGCTCACGCCATCATAATCTAATCATCATATCTTTGCAGTTCAAAAACTTAATGATAGGAAAGTCTTGGTACAAATGCTAGTCACTTCAATTCTCAACTACGCTATAATCGAATCTACGGCACTATATTTATCTACTGTGGATATTTCAAAGGTTTAATGCAATATTTTAATTTCAAAAAAATGGACTTTTAGCTTTAATTAAGATGTCTTGTTCAAGGATTAAATCTGTATTTTCTATCCAATTACCAAGATGACGTCACCTATTGTTAATAATTAATTTTTAAATAAGAGAGCAGACTTTTTAATTGGGTGGTAAAAAATGCAGCATAAGAATATATCAGAAAAAAACTCTTGAAATTATGCTTATTTCTTCATAGGGTTGAACAGCAATTTTTAAAATTGCTATGAAAGAGGAATAAGGTGTTGTAGAAATATTTTATTTTTTGAAGACGAGTTTTTTTCTGAATTAATTTTCTATTTTCTTTTATTTTCGATTCTCGATTTTTTTCCATTTTCTTTTTGTTTTTGCTTTTGTAAGTTAGTTTGTTTGTTGTTTTGTTCTTTGTTATGCCAACTTATTACTTCACCTGCTGGAAATTTTTATAGCAATTAAAATCACAGCCAGTCAAGCTACACACAACAGGAATCTATAACATACCAAGCAGTAGAATACTGTAATACAATATTAAACAAAGGTTGGGTCTTTATTATGACGGCAGTTAGATGAAGTAATCATTGCTCTCCCTGGAAGATCGTTATATCAAGCGTGCTTCCCGTTTGGCTTCTTTTTTTTTTTTTTTTTTTTGCTTTCGCGTTCTTTTGTTCTCTTCTGTTCTGTTCTGTTTTTGTGTTTTTTTATTTTTGCTTTCTTTTCTTTTCTTTCCTTTCATTTATACTTTTTTCCTTCCTTCTTTCCTTCTTCTATTTCTTTTTTTTTTTTCTTTTTTCCCCATATAACTCGATTACTACCTTCCTCTCGTTCCCTCGATCCCTTTTCTTCTTTCATTCTTATCCTTCCTAAATATGTGTTCTTCTTTAAATTCCTCGTTCTCTTTTTCTTTTTTCGTTTTATTTCGCCCATCCTTTCAATCAAAAAAGTGTAAGTTTTCCTATTATTGAACTACGGATCCCGCTTGCCCAGCACACATAACTAGCCAACTGTCTCGTTAAGCCTATGGCTATTACAGCTGGCTTGTACCAATGCTCTGCACTTTTGTTGTGTAGTATATGTAATTTTGCAATTTCGGTACTAAATAAAGATTGATTGATTGATTGATAGCCAACAAAGCAACATTTTTTCCCCCTCAAAATACTCATCATGCACTACTTGAATAGTAAACCACAACGAAATCTTAAAAAAATAGCGTGCCCATGTATTAAGGAACCACAATTTTCTCTTTATCATCTTCTTCAATAATATTCCTTAGCAATATCTTCATTGCTTCAAAGCTTCACTTTATAGCACTAAAATCTTCTTTAAAATATTAAATAATCTTGAATATTTTCATTATTTTATTACAGTACGTAATTTATTGTCATAAGTACAGAAAACAAAATGAATCTTAACAAATAAAAAAAAGATAAAATATAATAAAAATATTTCATACTCTTACTGAAACGTACGTAATTTTTGAACTTGCCAAATAAGGACGCATGGCATTTGACCGCAAGCTGTTTCAAAGATTCTCACTGATAAGACATTTACTATATATGCGAGTTCTCATCCAACGCTGTCTTCACTGAAATCATTTAATTACGATTTCAAGTATATTTTGAACTCAACTTAAATTAGAATGGCGTTTATCAAATTCTCCAGGGAGATCTGATTGTTTTAACTATAGTTATAGCTTCGAGAACATGCGAAGTTTTTAAAAAAAATTGTATTGTAAAACGTAAAGAAGCTACGATATACGTCGAGGGTCAAATAAAAGAGTTCTCAAACGTTTTGTCACAGTAAAAATTAATAAATAATAACATATAGTTAAGCGTTTTTCTATGCTTTAATTTACTGTGCTAGAAAAGACTTCAGTGATAGTGCATGTCTTCAGAAATTCCAATTCAGATAACAGATTATAGTCCACCATCAGTATAAAAATATAGCCGCGCGATTTTCAATTTCTGAGCTCTACTATTTCTTACAAGATAAATACGCAAATAATACGAGCGAATTGTCCGATTATTATTAAGAAGCTGGTTAGTGCCAAAATCTTCACACAATTAGAATATTGTTGGTGATATCATAGCGCCTTCAGCATTAGTCCGAGAAAAAAACGTATATTTATACTCAAAATATATTATAGTATTTCTCGTTAGAAATTCAACTCAAAATATATGTTTTACGGTCTAGCTTACCACTTTTCATATTCTCGTATGTGCTGTCTGTAGCTGCATTACTGACGATCGGCTCAAATGTTATTCCAGGTACGATATTTTTATCATTGATGTACTTGATTGCGAACCTGAAAGCGCTTTCTTCAACGCTGTTATTACCAGCAGAAAATATCCCTCCTATAATGATAAATATCAAGAACATAGCAAAAAATATTAGTCTATGGCGAAAATTCAAACTCAAATTGAAGACGAATATATTTACTAAAAGCTGTGATTACCTATTTTGAGAACAATTCGCGCTTGGCTGAGACCAGCAGGTAAATTGAAGAAGAGTCCAATAATAAAAAGTTTGAATAACATGTTGATGTGTAGATGTGTTATATATATAAATATATATTTATATATCCCAATTTGAGCTTGTGAAATTCTGCACACTGACCACGGCGCTCGGCAAGCAGGGCAACGATGTTACTGAAGTTATGCAAATCAGATGAAGTTAAACTTCAATTAAATCTACATTTTCTTATCAGTAAATGCTTCGCGTCATTACTGTAATGGGCTAAGTTTTTTTTTATTAAAAAAAAAAAAAAAATTAATTCTGAAGGTTAGGATTATACTCCAAAGCCTAGGTATATTACCTGTATTTCTACAAAAAGAGTCGTATTGGCTATAATAGGTAAAACATGTTGGTTTAGCCTAGCTTTGGCTTCTAAAAGACTCTAGTTATACTTTACCACAATGACTCGAGCTGCAATTTATATACTATGCAAAGTAAAGAAAAGTATTCTGTATTTCTACGAATAGAGATGTATTGGTTACAATAGGTAAAACATGTTGGTTTAGCCTGGTTTTGGCTTCTAAAAGACTCTAGTTATAATTTACCACAATGACTCGAGCTGCAATTTATATACTATGCAAAGTAAAAAAAGTATTCTGTATTTCTACGAATAGAGATGTATTGGTTACAATAGGTAAAACATGTTGGTTTAGCCTGGTTTTGGCTTCTAAAAGACTCTAGTTATAATTTACCATGATGACTAGAGCTGCAATTCACTATACAAAGTAAAGAAAAGTATTCTATATTTCTACAAAAAGAGATGTATTGGTTACAATAGGTAAAACATGTTGGTTTAGCCTGGTTTTCTGCAATTCTACACGTGTACAATGCAAGGTCTCATTTCATATGGAATAATATTGATATTATTGCTGAGATTTATCGTGTCCTTGTTGGAATGTTTGGTTGTCATTGCATTCATCCATCCATCCATCCATCCATCCATCCATCCATCCATCCATCCATCCATCCATCCATCCATCCATCCATCCATCCATCCATCATTTTTAAATCAAAACACTGATTACAATGAGGAAACAAATTTGCAATAACCTTTCTATAAACCCTGAGTAAGATAATTATGTTTTATACAGGATATTTTACTACCCCAGTAAATTGTTGCATATTTAATAATGCCTCCTATGACTTCACACTCATTAGCATACTGGAAGTATAAACCTTGATATCACTCAAATCATATAAAAATACTTAACTTTTAACTTCATGTAGAATCAATGCTGAAAACATTGAGTTATGGGTCATAGGCACTTTAACATTAGTATTATATTGTTATATGAAGGGTATTCCATCCAAAAGGCCATCTAGCTATTTTTTGACTTCGACCAAAAAATGCAACCATAACCTGATTTGATGTGTAATGCAAAGATATGGTCAATGATGTGATGTAGTTTTCAAAGCGATAAGAAAATCATTAAAGGACTAGAGTGACTAAGTGACTTATCTTCACGAAAACACATTTGGAAATATAATTTTGCTGACCATAATGAAATGTGGTCGAATGAGAAAGCATTTATGTCAATCTTATTGGCTCTGTAAAAAACCACGACAACCTTTAATCGATGCAGTCCTGATACATTTTCTAACCACACTTTAATTATTGCAACATTATCGGTCGGCATGTAAAGGGATTAGTTGGTGTAATTAGTGGTTGAAAAGCGAAAAATATACTTTGAAGTTTGTGGTTATGACAGCCAAGAAATTAAAATTGATTAAATGTTTTCTGTTTTTTTGTTGTTTTTTTTTAATGTCCACATCAAAGATTCCTTCCTTGCTTCCTTGCTTGCTTGCTTGCTTCCTTGCTTCCTTGCTTCCTTGCTTCCTTGCTTCCTTGCTTCCTTGCTTCCTTGCTTCCTTGCTTCCTTGCTTCCTTGCTTCCTTGCTTCCTTGCTTCCTTGCTTCCTTGCTTCCTTGCTTGCTTGCTTGCTTGCTTGCTTGCTTGCTTGCTTGCTTGCGTGCTTGCTTCCTTGCTTCCTTGCTTCCTTGCTTCCTTGCTTCCTTGCTTCCTTGCTTCCTTGCTTCCTTGCTTGCTTGCTTCCTTGCTTCCTTGCTTCCTTGCTTCCTTGCTTCCTTGCTTCCTTGCTTCCTTGCTTCCTTGCTTCCTTGCTTCCTTGCTTCCTTGCTTCCTTGCTTCCTTGCTTCCTTGCTTCCTTGCTTCCTTGCTTCCTTGCTTCCTTCATCCCTTCCTTTCTTCTTTAATTAATTAAATAATTCTTCCTTTATCGTCTTCTTTTATTCAGTAGTAGTACAGAAAAGACCTCCGACTAAAATGAAAAGCGAAGCACGCCTAATATTGGGCTTCCTGCGTTGTTATCGGCGCGCGCAAATATTTATATTTAAGTTGTTGCGTCGTTGATACATATGACGAAACAAACGAAACATTTCAAATCAAGAAGTAAAACGGAGATAACATAGCTTGCGGGAGATAACATACTACAGGTAGCTAAAAACATTTCCATTTCAGATTGAAACGCTGATCTTAATATTATTCCTTAACTCGAAAATATCTTAGGCAACTGGTCAAGTAAGTGTTACTTTAATTATAAATGGATTATTTTCCTATGAGCATATTTTTTTCCAATCCAAACCTATTTATAACATGATTCTTCGTTTGTAAGATTTTTGTCACATAAAAATAAGAAAAGGAAAATGACAAATAGGATTTTTTTAAGCAAAACAGGAGCAATTATACAATATTTTTGAAGGTGTAGACTGACATTTGTGATCTAAAGCAAATATTTTAATCAATCTAGGCTGACACTTTGAAATAAGAACTAGAAGTACGTGTCTAATTGATTCATACTCAATGTCATGTTGCTGTTTATATTTTATCATTTTATATGACAATGTCTTTTTGTTGTCATTGCAGTAATCCCAGATTATATTAAGGGTTGCATAAGATCTAATGGTTTCCTATTTCCAGGACACGTCATTAGGGATGAGGGCAAAACATTTGTCATCTCACGGTACCCGATTTAGGGGGAAGGGGTGGTGTTACCCGTTACCTACCACTTCTGGAAGGGAAATAAACTAAAAGTCAAATCACAGAAATGAATGTCTGTCTGTCTGCACGTATGCTAAAAATATTTTTTTGTATAGAAATTTCCACTACAGACCCCAAGTATCGAGCATTTGAACAGGTCTCTGAGGGGGGAGGGGGCATGTACCGGTACCCACCACCTTAATTCATAAAATCGGGTCCTTATTTTGGACCATTGTTTTGACCTCGTCCCTTATTCCCTAAATTTTTTTTTGTTTAAACGGTTATGCATGAGAAAATACGTGAATATAGATACATTTCCTGTTTTAGGGGAATGAAACATGGTCTGAATTTTTTAAACATCACGCCCAATGCAAAAAGGCCTAAATCAACATGGGATTCATTTGATTACAGATATATTGGAACACTGTACAGCCTTCAGACAAACGTCCAATACTAGTCATGTCTGTGAATATTGTGTACCACGCATCTAAAGGTCATCTCTTTAACGTGAGAAGATTATTAGAACATGGCATCCTTCCAGATGCAACCGCTGCCAATGGTGAGACGGCTCTGTTCCATGCAGCTCTTGGAGGACACTTAGATGTTGTTACAACCCTTCTTAAATATGGGGCAGATCCAAATAGGTAAAAATTAAGTCTGGACTGATCATCATCATCGTCATCACCACCAACACCATCATACTCATATCACTATCATCATCACCGTCATCATCATCATCACCAAATCAACATAATTATAATCATTATCATCACCAGCATCGATCATCATCATCATCATTATCATCACCATTGTCATCATCATCATCATCGTCATCATCTTCATTGTCATCATCATCATCATAACAATCATCGTCATAATCACCATCATATTATCATCATCACCATTATCGTTATCATTATCGACATCTACATATACATGTAAATTTCATCTAGTTTGTAAGATCGTTAGATATCACATCGTCATCATTAACAACAAGATCAACCCCCCTTCCCAAGAGCCGCTACGCAGGCTAACAGGATTCTTTTTGGCGCCTCTTTAGATGCTCTGTCAACGGACTTTCTCCAGTTAACGCGGCTTGTATCAAAGACAACATTCATTCACTAGGTGCACTGCTTTTTCATGGAGGCCGTCTCGAGCATCCGTCATTCAGCGAATCAGCCGTGGTAACTGCGCACAGATATCGTAGCAGACGAGTAAAGCTTTACATCAGGAAGATAAAGGAACATGCGCTGCTCAATTTTACTGGTGATGCCATGGACGTTGTTGACGAGATCAAGAATCTTCACACTTTGAAAAAAGTATGTGAACAACACTTGAGATTTTTCGATCACTATCTTAGTCTATCTCTATTATATCTATCTCCCATACTGGGTCTGTGAGTCAACGTATTCCCAGATCATGAAGAAGCCCATTGCTAGGAACTTCCATCTCCCATACTGGGTCTGTGAGTCAACGTATTCCCAGATCATGAAGAAGCCCATTGCTAGGAACTTCCATCTCCCATACTGGGTCTGTGAGTCGATATATTCCCAGATCAGGAGCCCATTACTAGGAGCATCCATCTCCCATACTGGGTCTGCGAGCCAGCATATTCCCAGATCAGGAGCCCCATTTACTAGGAGCATCAGCATCTCCCATACTGGGTCTGTGAGTCAACATATTCCCAGATCAGGAGCCCATTACTAGGAGCATCCATTTCCCATACTGGGTCTGTGAGCCAGCATATTCCCAGATCAGAAGCCCATTACTAGGAGCATCCATCTCCCATACTGGGTCTGTGAGCCAGCATATTCCCAGATCAGGAGCCCATTACTAGGAGCATCCATCTCCCATACTGGGTTTGTGAGCCAACATATTCCCAGATCAGGAGACCATTACTAGTAGCATCCATTTCTCATACTGGGTCTGTGAGCCAGCATATTCCCAGATCAGGAGCCCATTACTAGGAGCATCCATCTCCCATACTGGGTCTGTGAGCCAGCATATTCCCAGATCAGGAGCCCTTTACTAGGAGCATCCATCTCCCATACTGGGTCTGTGAGCCAACATATTCCCAGATCACGAGCCCATTACTAGGAACATCCATTTCTCATACTGGGTCTGTGAGCCAGCATATTCCCAGATCAGGAGCCCAGAACAGGAGCCCATTACTAGGAGCATCCATCTCCGATACTGGATGTGTGAGCCATATAGGTCAACACATTCCTGAATCAATATTTTTCTTTGTCGTTTAGGAAGATACAGACGAGGAAAAAAGCATCACTTATGACTTCCAACCAGGTAGTTGTTCATCCGTACCATTGATCGACGCCGACCAACTCACCACGCTACACGAAGAAGTCAGGTTCTCTTTCATTGCTCCTTGTGGGACTTTTAGAAATGCTTGCTGGAACAGAATAGCTGTAACAGTCAAGACTTCAAATCGTAAGAAAGATATGCAAAAAGACTTGGAAGTTCTATGGTATGTTGTACAATCAAAGGGAAGAGGGCTCGTGTACGTATAGGTTAACACTTTGATCATCATTGGTTTCGAGGAGCAAGTGTGGCTTGGTTGGTTAGTGTGCTGCCTGCTAAGCAAGAGGTCCATAGTTTGATCCTCAGTGACCTCACACACTTGTTTAAGGAGCAAGTGTGGCTTGGTTGGTTAGTGTGCTGCCTGCTAAGCAAGAGGTCCATAGTTTGATCCTCAGTGACCTCACACACTTGTTTAAGGAGCAAGTGTGGCTTGGTTGGTTAGTGTGCTGCCTGCTAAGCAAGAGGTCCATAGTTTGATCCTCAGTGACCTCACACACTTGTTTTAAGGAGCAAGCGTGGCTTGGTTGGTTAGTGTGCTGCCTGCTAAGCAAAAGATCCATAGTTTGTGATCCTCATTGACCTCACACACTTGTTTTAAGGGGCAAGTGGGGCTTGGTTGGTTATTTTGCTGATTGGTAAAATGGATAAATAATTTTCCTACCTTATATTTCGCTGGATCAATCAGATACTCACACCAGATGCTCGAAGATTAAAATATTAATTCTCACGACGATTTTGCATCTACTCTAAAAAGCCAATCTAACTATTTTAAGCTACCTACACAGTACAGCGCATACGACATAAAAAAAGTTCATGATATATCTTACTGTATGGTGTGGAAAAAATTAAATCGTGGATCCTAAAGTGGAAAATAAAATTAGAAAAAAGAACACATTATCTTTTTGAAATACCTAGATTTTGATTTGGATTGAATGTCTTTGCGATTAAATTGATCGCGGTTAGTTTTCGACCACTTTTCGGATTTCAAGTCGGCACACTTAGAATTCGTCTTCTAATTTCCGGATCACGATTTCATTTATTTGCAATTCGACACCGGCCATGATTTTAAAGATTGAATTGTTTGCTTGATAAAATTAGGACCATACTTCCAGACATCGAGTGCTGAACCGTCGTATGGCAGCGCGAAGCATTTACGGCTACACCGGAGATTTCGACCCCGACACCACTATCCGAGGATTTATAGCCTAAGGGAGAGGTTAGTCTGCCCCTAGACCGTAGATGATTAACCCCTTGCTATGACCAGCAGACCCAAAAAAGCGCCGATGTCGCTGAGGTTTATCTTTCATGGACACTCTTTTCCATGTGGGATACAAACAAAATTAAAATCAAGGTCTCATCCTTCACTTTAGTAGGAAACATAGAATATGTTTTGAAATATACTTGCCCAAGTATTCCTCTCTTAGATTTGCAGAGAAAAAGAATAAGAAAAATATCGATCAAAAAATTTGCGCGTGCGCCACAGCTCGCGCGCCATAATGAGCCAGCAAAGCGAGCGTGATTCTGATTGGGCTCTCTGTGCTTTTGCAGCGCTCGTGAACAAACTGATGCGAGGACAAAGGACTTTTCGAAAGTCTAGTTTTTAAACTGCAATTAGAAGAATAAGAAAATGGAAAGCGAAAAAAGAAAATTTCTTATCGCGGTTGCTATGGTAACGCCGACACCTACCGAACATACGTTCGTCATTACAAACTTTAATCCTAAACTAACATCTGATTTAAAAATCTGATCGATCCAGTGAAGATAGGAATAATGATTTGCCGAATTTATTTCTGAAGAACTGAGAGTACCGAAGTTGTGATGACGTCTTGCATGTGACGTCAGAGGAGCCCATCTGGAGGACAAAAGAAAATGATTTAATCTCATGAGAATTGGAAACCTATTGTTATGTTCTCCAAATTGAGTTGCATTCCGACGTACTGTAAGGGGTCTATTGCCAAAAATCTACCCTGAGCTATACCTTAATAATACACCTCAATCAAATATTTTTTCAGTAATTTACGTCATCCCCGCGTTGCTATGATACTGGCTGGCGTCAGCTCACCAAATACCGATTTAACCAGTTTGGTTTTCGATTACTTCAAGTTGGGCAACTTACATCATGTACTGTATGTGTCGCGGAATTTAGAACTGAGCTTGATCCAGAGGATAACTATATTGTTTGATATATCAAAAGCCATGGAATACGTCCACAAGAAGAGGATTCTACATTGCTATATCAATCCGTACAGCGTTTTAGTTGATGGAGATCTTAGGGCTAAAATTGGAAATTTCGAACATGCACAGAACATCGATGACGATACTTCAGAAGGTACATCTATCAATCATATCGGTGAGCAACACCCATGGATGGCCCCTGGTCAATTGAATGGCGAGCCATCTAACAAGAGCAGTGATATATACAGGTAGTGTACTATAGATGTATTTCAAGTTAAGGGCAGGGTTAAAACAATGCTTCAAAATGGGACATGCGTAATGCGCATTATTCACGCGGTAGCCATGTTATTCTCGGGAGAGTCTACGTTTGTAGCAAGCAGTTGACGTAATGTGTTTATAAACATACATACCTAATACAATTGATAGAAAGACGATAAAATACGAAAGATTTTCTGAAAACATTACATCAACTGAGTGCTACGAAGGTTCTCCTATTTATTCTCATGAGAACTATGTTTAACCGTATAAATGTATTCTACAGCAGTACTTGAATGCAACGATATCCATTTTTTCCTTTCTATTTCTTTCTTCGTTTATTCAACAAACATCGCATACACATACACCTATACTTATATTTACGTTTCCCGTTTTGCACACATAAATTCAATATTACTCTTTTCCATAATCAGACGTCCCTCAAGTGAAAACTAATGCATTTAACAAGTATGGATGATTAAGAGGGGCTTTCCATAAGGATCGCCTATACCTATGCAAGATAGAAAAATCGAAAATTTTCAAACTCTGCCCAATTAAAGGTCTTGGGTAGCTAGTTCTAGAAATATGGTTCTCAGTTGGTTCAGATCATTATTTTTTATTTGAGATTTTTTTTTTTTGTTTGTATTTTGAGCCCCAAGACGCCCGGGAGAACGACTTTAAATGAAGGGATATTTCGACAGTTCGCATAAAAATACATATTCATAATTCATAAAACTAAAGCCAGAACACCAAAGAACTGTCTTTTGCCTACCATTTGCATTTTTCAGATTTAAAATTGGTTAAACCCAAAATATTTCCCAGATTTTTCATAATAACCTGTGTTAGCGGTATTTAGTCACGCGAAAATATAGGCAGGATTCAGAAGTCAAAAATGCTCCTTGGTACATGGCTTTGCCATGAAATTTTGCCCTCTAAAGATCAGTCATCACCTCTTCTTTGATTTTCTAACATAAAATTTTTGGGTAAATAAAATGAGGAATTTTGCGAGACCCAAATGTGTAAGGCGTTTGTAGCAAAATACATGCCCTCTTGACCCCGGCTTGTGTAACGTCAGTCGTCAAGAACTGTCCTATATTTTGATTTAGATGGGTGAATCTTTCGGTAATCGTTAAATCACGGTCTATCAAGACAGATAAAAGCGTAAACGTTTATAAACTTGAACAATGGTACGGTTTTATTGACAGTGTAAAGGTTTTGGACGTTTGTATTGCAAGAATATATTGTCGTTGTCGAATTCACATTACCACAAACCTGAACTTTTCTTGGGATGAAGCATGTAGTTTCGGTTAGCTTTGCTAAATGCACAGGTACTTAATAAACTAGGATGTTCATTGTCTTAAAAGTTTTAAAATTTACTAACCTCATAGCTCCTATGAAACCCAAATCATGTCACTATCCCAATCAGATAAACCGATCTTCGTAAACAATCGTCACTAAATCGAGCCGACACAGGCAACCCAACCTATGTCGAGGAAGACCTTTCTTTACGCGAGTAATTATAATTAAATACCGTGTATCCCAGAGACTCTCTCGCTCTAGTTATTCTTGGTCGTAGCTCTCTTTATTGCGTTCGGCTACCGCCAGATATATAAAATATATAATGCGGTAGCCTAATTATTATATGATTAAATTATTATATCACATAATAATAATATTATATAATATAATAATTCTTTCATAAATACAGTAATAATATATTATATATATATATATATATATATATATATATATATATATACAGCCATTTGCAGAAATTATGGCCGCTTCCAATATATATACAAGTATATCAAAAGCATATCAAAAAATTATGGGGTATCATCCCTGATATTTTTTTCGAGTTGTCTATCACTAGGGCTTTCTGGAAAAAAAAGTGTTCACGCGTACACATACGCGAGCGAGCTAGTTTGTTTTGCTGGAAAAAAATGGACGACTACGCTTTTAAAAACCTTGTATGCGACATAGATTTTTCGGATGAAGACCTTCCAAATTTCACACTTGATGGAAAAATTAACGAGAACACAGAACCACAACCACAACAGCAGCCAACAAAATTGGATGCTGGCGAGATGGATGAATTTATATACAAGAAAACAAAAACAAAAACACAGTGAAAAAGACGGCGTCTGACCTCAATATTTTCCAAAGATGGCGTCTCGACGTTGCCAAAGACTCTCGAGACATTCTTGAAGTGCAAAGCATCCGAAGCATCAGAAGAACAGCAAAGAAGAATGTCGCTGATCATCAGCAAACGAAGTGAAGGAAACGAGCGTACCCAGTACCGGCTTTTGCCCTTGCAAAGCTCTAATCCACCAAGTAGCTCATTGCTCCTAGTTCAGTGCTTCCTGGTGCAGTGTTCAATAACTGTACAATAAAAAGAGGTTATTACACAGAAAGTCGTGTAATACGGGTGTGCATTTTTACTCGTCATTTTGTATTTTGACTCACCCGTATTACACAATCCTTTCTGTGTAATAAATTATTTATTATACGACCGAAAATGAAAAAGAAAATAACCTTTATTTAGCTTTTTACAAAGTTTTTCAGGAAGACGAGCGACCTTGGCTCGCGCTAACGAAAAAAAAAAGAAAACCAAATGACGATTTCTTCAACCTGATTGGTTCTCGTTAAAAGTTCTGTTTTTCTACTGGCTCTCGTGAGAAAAACCTTTCAAATGTTCGGCAGGGAAAAAAGAGTTGTTAGTTTTTGAAATTTAGGGCCTATTTACATGAGGGAGGGTGCCCCTACCTAGTAGAATTACCCTAGGTAGTAGGGTAACCCTTCTCTATTGTAAATATGCCGTCTGTTAACATGTGAGGTAGGGTGCCCCTAGTGGTAGGGCTAACCTATCTGGAAGGTAGGGTGACCCTACCTCGTAGAGGCGAGTTTTGCTGACATTAGCAGTAGTATAGGGAATGGGGGTTCCAGCGCAATCTCAACACGGGCAAGACCCGTGTCAAAAATCCGCCTACGGAAACAACCCCACTCAAGTGTGGTTGGGGGCAACAGCGCAAATATGTTAGTCTATATATGGAGTGCGAAGAATGTAAAGAGTTTGTTTATGATTTCTGTGTAAAGTGCTTGAAACCCAAGTTTGTACCTACTAAACCAAATAAGTATATTTGTTGTGACAAGAAAATGCAAATAGAAGACGACACGTCAGCGCAGTGTTACGAATGTGGTAAGAATATTCGTAATGCCGTACCAAATGCTACCAGAGAGCAGTATTACGCCAATGGAGGTCGTAAGAAAACGCCATATAAGAGAATAAAATACTTCAGGGACTGGATGAGTCATATCCAAGGTTATCGACCGGTATATTTAAGCGACGAAGTAAAGAAGAAAATCATAGACCATTTAGAAGAGCCAACCCCACAAAGTCTACGGAAGACATTGAAAAAATTAAAACTAGGGAAATATTACAAAGCTATTCCCTATCTTTTGTCTGAAATTACCGGTAAGTCTATTCCCGAGGTTTCTGATATGACAAAAGCCGAGTGGATGTTTTGTCGGCTGGATAAGGATATTCCTTATTACCCTGACGTAATCTACGAAATATTTCACGAAATCGACCCCAACCACCCCCTGTTAGGATGGATTCCAAGAAGATAGCGAATCTTATGGCATAAGATGAGAAATTACGCGTAATAATTCGCTAAATAAGGTCATGCAAATAATTTATATTACGCGTAATAATTCGCTAAATAATTTATATTACGCGTAATAATTTACTAAATAAGGTCATGCCGTGTATTATGGTATAAATCTTATGCCATAAGATTACGCGTAATTTCCAGACTGTCGTTCGATATGTAAACGAAATCCTGTCACGCTCTTTTCAAAGCAGATGTTTACTGAGCAAGCTTTCTTTGAAGCTCTTCTTTCGCTTCTTGGTAGATCTTTTTGCGAGATTCCTCGGAAAGATCTTTTACGACTGTTTTTTTATTCCTTATGCCCGACTTTAATTTCTCGTACTTTTCCTCTTCGGCTAAGATAAGCGAGAATTCTACGTCGTCTATCTTTCTGTCACGCAAAGCCTTTGAGACAAGGTCAGTGATCGTATTTACTTTAGCCCTTGACAGAGCTATTGTTGTGTCATGCTTGGATATTTTGCTTGACAACTGTTTCATAATACCCGTAGCAACAGCCGAAATAATACCACAGGCTGCCCCAACGCCGGCCAAAGGAACTCCAACGATTATTCCCGGCCCAGTAAGCGAAGTAGCAACGCCGGAGCCCGTTAACACAACGGATATGGATCCTGAAGTTATCGCAATCTTATGTAGCGTACTCCGGGCTCTAACGTACTTTTTTCTAACTTTTTCATAGTGTTTTGTTTGCCCTTCCAAGTAAGCCAGGATTAAGTTCGCTTTATTCAGACGAAAGTTTTCAGCGTTTAATTCGTTAGGTTCCTTAGGAAGTTCAGGATAAAGTGGAGGTGCTGATGGTATAACATCCATTATATATACTAATGTACGACGCTTTTGGGAATGATATTGAGGAGCAGCCACATCACGACAACCGGGATTATGCCAACTGGAGAGCATTTAGGAAGATGTTTCCGCATGCAGACCCTAGTAAGTTCGAAAGAAGACCCGATGGGATTTACTATAAAGGCTCCAGAATGTACAGCAATACAGACTTGGAGCCGCATGAGGAGAGGAAAAAGGCACAGCATTTGCCAATAACGAAGGAGGCACCCGTGCATAAAGCACCCAATTTTCCTAGAAACTTATTGTTAACCACGGAAGATTACCCATTTTACGATGCTGAAGGTGGTGTAAACGACTTTGAAACGATGGTAACGTTCCTGAAGATTTCAGTGGGTAGACAATCATTTGATGTAGTAGTAAGGAATATCTATGGGGATACGATGTTAAAGCATACGTCGGGTAAAGAGGCCAGGGAATGGTTAGCAGGGCCCAATATGCGGTATTGGCCGCAGCAGTTAGACTTTGCTATTTGGGCTGCCACTAAAGGTTGTGGTGTTGCCGCGGACATGTTTCACATTCCAATTATGCAGTTTCACGTTGCCTTTACGGTAAGGAGGTTGTTGAAGGAGCTTAACGCACCCCTACCAGGAGATGGAGCATTTAATCCAATGAATAACCGATATGACGCCGCAGCCCTGGAAAGGTTAATTAATGAGTTCAAACCACAGCAAAAAGATTTTCGTTACAAAGAGGGTAAGACGCATGGGCTTGGCATTGTTTACGTTTGGGGTGCCAATGGTGAGAAGCCGGCTGACTACGGACATCAGGAATACCCAAGTAATGAGTTAGAGTTCAGTGATATGGGTGGTAATAAGGGTAATAATTCATTAATTACTAGAATTCAAACGAACTACCCCGGCACTTGGGATCCATTTGTGTTAATGAAAGGAAAAGGTTTAAGGAACCTAGCCAGGATTAACCGTAGCATTGAAGCATTCGTGTACTGCATCCTGGGGGCGCAGGTAAATACCCGCAACCCCATTGTTGGATCCCAAGGCGCTTCACAGGAAACGCAACAAGAATTCCTAACTTTATTTGAGTCTGCAATAATAGAAAATGACATATCTAAATCGGTGCAGAGATATCAATTAGCGGTGCAGCAGTCTAAAGTGCGACTGGATTACGCTTTGTCGCCTGGTTGTTGGTTAATGCCAAGTAATTTGGTTATTAACACCAATTCCGTTGTGGGTTATAACAACAAGCTGCAGCGAGCTACTAAGGATATGAAGTTTGGGGTGAATGACGTGAACTCTGACACTCTTAGGAACATTCCTCACTTCGTAGAGAAGCCAAAAAAGTCACACGAAGCGAAGCTACCCGTAGTTAAGAAACCATCAAAGAAGGCCCATGTTATGCCTACGATACCCGAGGAATACGACCATAACTTACTAAAAGCCGGCTTAGCAGCTGCAAGCATTGGTCTGAGTTATTATATATGGCGATGAACAACCCCTACGTAACTGGAGTAGATTGCGTTTATACGACTTACACAGGCGAGAAAAAATACACCCAGGCATCTTGGGTTGATGTCACAGGTATGTCCGTGAATTTGAACTACTCAGGGAAGAAGTTAATCCTTTGTAGCATTTGCATTGGTACGAGTAGTCACGCCAACGTCGGCTTTAGGTTCCTGGATGAGAATGGCGTACTGCAGCCTATGCGCGCGAAGACGAACAACAGGGAGCCCGCGCATTTCTCCGTAGAGCCGAACACTAACAGCGCTGAGAATTTATCGGTTTGGACTTTTCATATGGCCGCCGATTGCCATGGGAAGGTAAAGCTGCAAATACGCGTAGATGACTCCGGGAGTGTTTGTGTGAATAGCATAGAGGATCAAAGAGATACTATTTACAATCATAAGACCATTAGCACTCTTACGGTGATTAGTCTTTAAATATATGAACCCGCACGCAAAGGAAGATTGGTTTCTACATTTTTTGGAGGACAAGACCTACACAGACGATAATAAATGGGTTGACACCGGGCTGTGGGTAAAGGTTGGAGGTCTAGGGTTGATCATATGCACTATTAGCATATCGACGAGATATACCCCTAACGTTGGGTTTAGAATTCTCGACGAGAACGATCGGCCACTGCAGCCCTACGGGGTAAGTAGCGGCAGCAGGCGCTTAACGCACTTTTCGGCGGAATTAGTGAAAACCAGCGAACCGGTGGCGCCGATAAGCTTCCACGTGATAGCGAGTTGCGAGTATGCGAAGCTTCAGGTTAGTTACGATATTTCTGTGCCGGGTACCAACCAATACTTTTCGATAAACGGGGTCTATTGGGGCCCGAATGTCGTTTATAATCATAAGACCATTAGCACTATGACGGCTATACCGCTAGTTCCGCATTATCAGGGCGGTGCGAATACTATCTTTACTTATCCCCAGTCGAGGACGCCTCGGATGCCCGACGACGATAAGCCCCCAGTAATACACAAGGATAAGATTAACCCTTCATCCTCTTCAGGAGTACCACCCCAATAGCGACGACTAAGATCCAAATGTTATTCCCCACGAACTTCAACAGTTCGCCGCCGGCCTTCAGCGCTAAGGAAACGACCGAACCCAGCAGCCCAGGAAGACCGGCTGCCATCTTTTTTCCCAAGTCCGTTAGTCCATTACCTAATTTCTTTACGCCCGCGCCTGTAGCCTTAAGCGCGGATAGGATAACTCCTACTACGCTTGAAATAGCGACCGCAAATGCCAGCGGAACGCCATACTTCAAGAGGGCTCTTTTTACCTTTTCCTTGGTGGTAAGCCCCAATTCTCTTTCCAGGTTGTCCTTTTGCGCCTGTAATTCCGCGACTCTTTCCTGAAGGGTTTCTACTTCCTTTTGAGCTGCCTCCCTTTCCTCTTCAGTACGAGTTTGGTCATTGATTATTTCCTGCTTTTCGGATATGTTTTTTTCCAGGTCTTCGATGGCCTGATCTCTTTGCTGGATTTGCTCTTCTTTAATGTTGATTTCAGCAACTAACTGCCGCCGCTCCACCAAAGAACCCTCTATGGTGGTACGTAAGTCCTTGGCTTCTTCCTTGCTTATATCCAGGCCTTGCAGGGCGAGATTGAATGCCCTTTGGGCGCTGTCTTTTTCGCGAAGAGAAATGTCTCTTTGTTCTCTAAGTTCTAATATGCGTTGATTCTTGTCGTCAAGTTCTCTCTTTTGAGCATCAAGGAGTAGTCGGTTTTGCCGTATGTAATCTGCTTCCCTTTCCTCCATCGCTTGCTTTAGCTCTTCTACTTCCCTTATTGCCTCAAGACCTTTTTGTTGCCGCTGCATTATGGTCTTAACTCTTTCGACGGCTTCGTCAATATTCTCACTATTTTCTCTCATTCTTTCGGGTAAGTTGGGTTCTCCTAATGTCTTTCTAAGGGTTGGAGGAATATTTTTATCTGCGTAGTATTTACCATTTATGTCCCTGATGACATATGGATGAGCATTAGACCTATTTAACCTTGCTACTACGACTTCCCTGCCCCATTCGTTATCCGCGTCAAACATTACTTGGACTTTGTTTGGATCCCAGTTTGGGAATTCTTCCTTGATCCTATCAAAGTCGTCCGGGGTTTCTTCCATGGATTCGTCCATTTGTTCCTGAACCCTACTAAGCCATGCAGCGCCGGGGGCTTCGGGGATGTTGCCGTCCGGACCAAAGCTGGTTTCCGCGGTTTTGCTCCTAGGAGGTTTCATCATCGTCTTACTACCAAAGTCGATGTTATCGAGCTTTATGTATTCTGGTATGGGTTTGCCTGGGTTCTTAGTGCGGTATTTGTCTAGGAAAGCCATCCAGCCGGCGCGGGCTCTCTTTCCAAACCGACGCACCATGTTACCTCGGAATTCCGTGGGGTCGTTGGTTTTAGGTAGTAAAGACTCGTATTCATCGTCGTTAATGTCGACTTGACCTTCTTCGGTGGTGGGATCAAAATCCGTTCCTTCTACTTCCATTATATATGATAAGCTCAAAGTTAAACCCCAACGTATTACCTAAGCAGGTTGGCGGGCTGAAAGCAGAACGCACCTTTCACCGGGTTACCTTTACCCCCAGCAGCGCTAAGCCAGGGGAAACCCTGTACGTAGGCGTGCCCCGCCTAACGGATAACCTAGTGTTGGTTCCTGGCACCCTAGCGCTAAGGTTTAACCTAGCAATACAGCCAGATACCGCAGACGCGCGTTACGTCGTCAATAATGCGGGTAGAAACCTCGTTTCCAAAATGCGTGTAAAGTTCGCCGGGGAATCCTTGCTGGACTTGAACAGGTATGATTTGTATACCACGTACAAAGACTTATGGTTGACTGCATTTGACCGCGCGCAAAGGATAGAGCAGGGAATCGCCAGTGATGCCATACGCAAGGTAAGAAGCGCAACCTCTGGCGCCTCAGGAGAAGACGAAATAAAGACGGCTTATGGTACTAAGCATGTAGTTCCATTAGATTTCGAAGTTATCACGAACCACGGTGCATACTACCCAAGGCAGCTAAGCGAACTGCAGTTCGAAGTAACCCTAGCAGACACTACGAACATCCTACAGGGAAAGGACGTAAGTTCCTCAGCCGTCCACCCATACTCCGTTACTAACTTAGAGCTGCAGTATGAAACGGTATACAGCGAAGACTTAGCACGTAGCGCTGGTATGGAATACAGCGCTGGGAAGGCTTTCCTTTACGATCACGTCGTGATGTATAAGACCTTTAGCTTCACGAACAACGTCGAAGAGGTCATCAACCAAAGCATTAACCTACCCAGACGCAGCCTTACAGGGGTAATGTTACTGTTTGCAAAAACATACACGGCAGGATTGCGTGACTCTGAGGCGTTCTTTAATCCTAACATCACTAACGTAGGCGTTAGCATTAACGGAGTGCCTAATAAGGTTTACTCACAAGGGATAAAGCCTGAGGACATGTACCGGGAAGTCGCGCGTAAGTTTGGTGACCAAATTGGTCCAAAGAAATTCTTTAAGGATAAGTATGCGCTGTGGATCGACATGCGCACGACGAACGACGAAGACCTACATGGACAGGGATTACGCCTGGTAAATACCCAGGACGGCATTACGTTGGAGATCAAGCGCACCAAAGACGCCAGCGACACTACTAAGATCAACGCATATATCTTCGTAGTCTCAGACGCGCAACTGAGTGTAGAAATGAATCAGCTAAAAAGCGTTGCCTACTAGGCTCGCGTTCCTTGAGCCAAGCGAAAGGATAAAAAATATTCCTTACGTATAATATGCTCCGCGTATTCGAAAACAACGAAACTAAACTGCAATGCATAGTGCAAAGCGACAAGCTGTACTTTAAGGCGAAAGAGGTAGCAAAGGCATTAGGTTACGCAGACACCAAAGATGCTATTAAAGTCCACGTGCGGGATAAGCATAAGAAGAGGCTTAGTGAATTTAGAATAGAGGTGAATCGCCTCCCTTCTGGTTCACACCCACAATCCCTGTACGTGACGGAATCTGGTTTGTATCAGTTAATATTTAGCTCCAAGCTACCGACAGCAGAGGCATTTCAAGATTGGGTCTTCGAGGATGTCCTACCTACGTTAAGGAAGACGGGAAAGTACTCGTTGGATGGTCCAAATAAGTTGGTCTTCAAGATCGAGAACGAGTTCGACCTGCACAAGAAAGTCGTAGATTACATGCGTCGGTTTCACCCTACGCTGATATTAGCGCCTGGACTCGGGGAATTGCAAGATACCACCAGTAAAAGGATAACGTGCTGGCAAAAGGGCTACCAGGCAGGTCAACCCGACATCCTAATTCTTAACTCCCATAAAAAATACAATGGGTTATGTCTGGAACTGAAGACGCCAAAGGGTAACGGCGTATTGTCCGACAAACAAAAAGCGGTATTGGCGCAATATGAATTAAATGGTTACTTAACGATGGTAAGCAACGATTACGATCTGATCTGCAGGGAAATCGGCCGTTACGTCGACGGCATTCGCATACCTTGTCCTGGCTGCGTTAAGGCTTTCAAGTCACAGGAGGCGCTACGAACGCACCAAAAAATATTTCATAGATATAATGATTGTCGAACAAACTCACTGGCGTGAATTGATACCAGGTATCGCATACAAAATAAAAAATTACGTTGTCTTCGAGGACATCAACCGCTTAAGGTTAGTCCTGGAAGACGGTGGTCAAGAGTACAGTCTATGGGCTCCTGACTGCGTACGGTACGTACTGCAAGGTGAAGAGTACACTCACATACGTAGCTATGGTAAAGCCAACGGTCGATGGAAGTTCGACGTTGAAAGAACGGTGGCGGCTAATCCATTGTGCGATTAATCGTCCTTGTGGGCTTCGAGGTATTGGTCTGCTACGTCGGACCTTATTTTTTCTGGCATTAGATCGATCGATATCGTAATCAAGGCTCCTCCTGCGAATGCTGCGACGTAAGGTAACATCCTATATTAGACCATTCTTTTCGTATCGCAAGGTAGTGGTCTAAGGGCTTGGGGCCGTCGTACAGGCAATACCAAATATGTTGTCCGCTGCGTTGACAACCGCATTTGTCACAGATACCATCCCAGTGTTCCCTATTCTCCCACCTTACCCCTTCGTAGTCGTCGAAGCATACGAAGACTTGGTCTATTTCCTTCTTACGCCGCGTAAGTTCCCGGCTGGTTTCAAGGGGGCAACATCGCTCTGCTAAGTCTCCGTGGTTCTCGCAGACTACTTCTTCAAGGTGGTAACGTCGGCAGCGGTATTTATGCCAGTTTTCTTCAAAGAGGGGTTCATCGCATCGACGACAATGATCCTTAAGACAGACTCTATGCTCACGGTGATATCGTAGGGCCTGTACTGTGGACAGTTCCTTACCGCAGTCGCCGCAAACAGTGCTGATGGTCTTCTGACAGACTTTCTTGGAAAGATGGTATTGCAGTCGCTGCTTGCTACTAAAAGCTCTATCGCATTGCATGCACTTCATTATATATACCTTATTTTTTATTGTTAAATTGTTAAACCCTGTAAGAGGGTTTTAGGATAGGGTCTATTATTTCTTGTTATTTTGTTAAGCCCCCATTAAAAGATGAGGCATCATTCTTTCTCATCGTTGAAACCAGCAAAAAGATAATCATGTTAACCATTCTTCGATTACGATGATTTAACAAAATAACAATAAAAAATAGGTCCTTACTTGAGACCTCTTTGCAGCATTTAACAAAATAACAATAAAAAATAGGCCCTTACTTGAGACCTCTTTGCAGCATTTAACAAAATAACAATAAAAAATAGGTCCTTACTTGAGACCTCTTTGCAGCATTTAACAATTTAACAATAAAAAAGAAAGACCTATGCTAATTCCCCTTGCCGGGGCTTAGTAAGATCTTCTTTGCGACCTCTTACTCTTCTCGAGCGTCGTCTAAAGTCCTTTGTGCTTTAGTATCCGCGGGACACCAATGTCCAACGAAGTCTTCTTCAGAGAATACCTTATTACAGTGACGGCAGGTGTATTTTTTACACGGTTTGGGTATCGGTGTTTTGGGAGGGATGATGCAGTCAGCAGGTAGTTCGCACGTAATGCAGTCCATATATCTATGGGGGATATCGAATGAAGTCCTTAATGGACTCCTTAGCCCACGTCGCCATTGTCAAAAGCGCGCCAAACCGTTCCGCGCGCTTCAGACCACACATTTCATCGTACAATTCCTGTACGCGCTCTTTTAACCGGTCTATCTCTTCCCTTTGCATTTCTATGGTGTCTCTTTTATCTTTTGCGTCGGCGGCAATCCTTCTTACTGCTTCCACTGGGTCCATCTATATATGGACCCAGATCACATACCTTGTAACGCTCTGATAGTAGGACCCACCGGCTGCGGAAAGACCCAGTTCATCGTGGAGCAGCTATTAGGACCCTTTAGATACCGTTTCGACTACATCGTGCTATTATGCCCCACCTACGTGAATAACCGCACCTGGACGGGTATAGGAGTGAAAGACGACGACTTCTTCGTAGATATTTTAGACCCTAACGAGTTATCCAGCCATTTGAAGTTCTGGCACAAGCAATTCCCTAAAGATACGCAGACTTTACTCATACTGGATGACATCGCCTGCGGGGACGACGTAAAAAGACGCACCTCCGAATTAGTGAAGCTCGCTTTCAGCGGCAGACACGACAATATCAGCGTTTGGTTGCTTTCCCAGCAGCTTACCAGTGTCTCTAAACCCTTTAGGGAAAACATAGGCTCTCTCGTAGTATTTTATACACCCAGTAAGTCTGACCTGGAAACCATTTTAAGCGACTACGGCGGTGAGATAAGCAAGGAACAGCTGCACGAATACATGCGGCATTTAAAGACGCACCAACATTCCAAAATGATTTTCTCTTTGAGGTTTCCGTACGAGGTTGGAATCTTTGATTCCTAATGTATATGGACATTGAGCAGCTCTTAGATGAAGTCCCCGCGCAGTTAGACGAAAGTAACCTTAAGGAACAACTTAACATCCTTGTGTCTTCGGGGAAGTGTAAAGAAATGATAGGCAAGGAACTTACCCATGAGCAAGTTAACAAGTTGTCAGAAGAGGAGGTTAAGAAGTTCCATAAGAGGTACGAGGCCGCCCTTGCAAGTAAGACCACGGACGCCGTCGCAGACTCCGCTATCCGACTTGCGACTAAATTGCTTGGACTTGCACTGCCCATAGACGACGTGGAGCAACTACAGAAGGACATAAGAGATGACTATGTCATATCCCAAGAACTTAAGATAACCTGCGGCTGGTTGTCTTTGAAGTGCGGTAAGTTAATGGCAGTCGCCTCTGCGGCACTTCACGTAGCTCAGCACGTCGACTTGAAGGAGGTACTAGGTTCCTTTGGAACATCTTGGAAGGACTTCAAGAAGGACAGAGAAGTCGAAAAGGTCTTCCAGGCAGCACTTACTGAGGTACCTGATCAAGTCGCCTCAAGTACTTAGTCAAGTCGTCCTTAAGTAATTCTCAAGTACTTAGTCAAGTCGTCCTTAAGTCATTCTCAAGTACTTAGTCAAGTCGTTGTCAAGTCACCTCAAGTACTTAGTCGAGTCGTCCTTAAGTCATTCTCAAGTCGTTGTCAAGTCATTGCCAAGTCATTGTCAAGTCGTCATCAAGTTACTTATCAATTCCTTCAAGTCCTTAGATATAAATGAGTGAAGCTGAATCGAAGGCGGAGGAAACCCCCCAAGTAGAGGAGCAGAAGATTACCAAGCCTAAATCTGCAGGCAGAGTCGCTGCCGGAAAGAAGCTCGCGGAGATGAATAAAAAGAACAAAGCAAAGAAGGTGGAAAAGGTGGAGGAAGAGGAATCCTTCATTAATCCCGGCTACGTCATTGGCGCGTTAGGAGCCGCTATAGCAGCAGGCAGCCTCTACTTACAATGGCGGGCTACGAAGCCAGAAGTAAAGTGGGAGGCCGTGCATGTGCCGCCAACATATCACGCACCTGTGGAGGTTAGAAAAAGTAAGATCCCTGAAATGGAGTAGATTTATCACCCGTGGCGACCTAGATTTTCCTTCTCGCTTTGTAATATAATGTCGACCGCGTTGTTGAAAACTGTTGAAGAAGCAGCTATCATTACTTCCATCGTTGCGGGTATTGGTTGGGTAGGTAAGAAAGTGCTCAAAGAAGACTTTACTGAAGACCCAAGCAAGAGCTTCGCTAACTTTGCTAAGATGACCGCTGCCGTAGGCGGTGCTATCATGCTAAAGGATTATCTACGGAAGGAAAAGTACCTACCTAATGTATAATGGTTAGCTTAGTCGCAGGTGGAGTCATTGCAGCTTTAGCATTTACAGGGGCTAATTATGGTGGTCAATATTTGGATAGATTAGTTAGAGGCGACAAAAGCGGTGCCGCCGAAAGAAAGAGACACGACTTAGCGCTGGAGAAATATCAAAGGGACGTTGCAGCTTGGAATGAAAAAAGACAAGCTTACAGGGATTGGTTGGACAAGAACTACCAAGAAAAGATGCAGGCGGATAAGAACTTCGAAAACACAGACTACGCCTTCAAACTTTATGCGCAAGCACACCCCGACTTTAGAATGAAAAAGCCTCAGTTCAAGAATTACTACCAGCCTTCTAAGAAACAAAAAGACAATGAATTGGTTTTTGTAGGAGTCGCAGGGCTGGCCGGAGGCGTGGCTTTGGCGTATCTAATATAATGATCGTCTTTTTGGAAAGCGACAAGAATAACTTTACTACTTATCTGAATCCTCCCATCCGCGCGGAAAGGGTTCGGTTGGTTAGTTGCTCTTTGTACAATTCTTGGTATAATTTAATTAATGGCTTTGTCATCGGAACTTCCGGCACCAAACCAAAAATACCAGATTCCCATTACACCCCCATAACACTGGCTAAGGAGCTAGCAAAGCATGGATATACTCTTACCACAGGATTGCCCCATGAAATGACATTCAAGAAAAATAATGGGAGCGCCAATCTAAAGGACAGTTCATTGGTAGAACTCCTGGGCCTTACTAGTACCACGATAAATAGCGGCAGTACATATGATGTAAAATGGAAAGTCGCATCCTCTTACGAAGTCTATTGCGACTTGGTCAATAGTTACAGCAATGGAAAAAAGTCTTCTCTTATGTCCAAGTTTCTGCCCAAAGGTAATCCATTTGACCTGGTAGAATACACTCCCATTTCTTTGTGCTATGATTTGTCTAATTTGGTAGAAAGCATAAACATCACCATTAAAGTGGACGGAAAGACAGTGGATTTCAACGGACGTAAGATCAATCTTGTTTTGGAATTCATATAATGGGTCGCGTAGAGGACAAACTTAAGAGGATTTACTATGGGCCGGAAGGCTATTGGAGAGGAGCGTCAGCTATCAAGAAACTCGCGACCGCAGCCAGGGTATCAGACGAAACGGCTAAGAACTGGTTGAAGAAACAAACCCTCTGGCAGGTTTATCTTCCCGTGCCTAAGTACATTCCCAGGCCCAGCTTCACCGTAAATACCCCCAATGAAGTTCATCAGGCGGATTTGCTTTTCTTGCCGCACGATAAGGTGAGAAAGAAGACCTATAGGTACGCTTTGACCGTAGTGGATATCGCAAGCAGATATAAGGACGCCGAACCTATAACCAGCAAGGATTCTGGGGAAGTCGCAGAAGCCCTAGGTAGGATTTATAAGCGCGTCTTGAAATGGCCTAAGCTGCTGCAAGTGGATGCGGGGACGGAGTTTATGGGCGTGGTTACCAAGACCCTGAAAGACCACGACACTAAAATTAGAAGAGCTAAAGCAGAGTACCACAGGGGTCAGAGCATTGTCGAAAGATTCAATAAAACCTTGGCCGAGCGTCTCTTTGGATACCAGTATTGGAAAGAGCTGGAAGATCCCTCCAAACGCAACAGGGAATGGACTCAGAGGCTCCCCCAGGTCGTCGCGGCTTTGAACAACGAGGCGGCCAGGGCTACGGGAATGAAACCCAGGGATGCCATAAAAAAGAAACACGTGGAACACAAGTCCTTCATCAGACGTTCGAGGGCGGTCTTCCCCCATGAAAAGAAATTAGGTAATGTCACGGTTCGATATCTCTATGAGCCGGGTGAATTAGAAGGAGGATCCAAAAGAGCTACGGATCCTAATTGGTCTTTGGAAACTTACCAGATCCGAAGCGTAATAGCTAAGAAGGGTCAGCCCATCTTGTATTATCTTCACGATGGCCCCACACGTGGGTTCGTCATGGAAGAACTGCTTATCGTGTGATGTCCGAATGCTATCGTATGCACTCCGTCATCACACATCCATCGCTTACCGTCAAATGCAGACAGTGACACCTTCTCCTGCGTGACGTTATGTATCTGATGACCATAGCTGCGCAGGCTGTTCATCTTATGCCGCTGTTCCTTGCGTGTTCGTAATACGTTGAGGTAGGACTCGTGCGTAATGTCCTTCTTAACCACGTACTTTTTTACGCCTTTAGCTTTCTTTTCTACGCCGTCTAACTTTAGCACGCTGTACATCTTTGGTTTCAGACCCACGTATTCCACGATGGGTTTTCCTAACATTTCGTCTTTCATCTTCCCAATTACCTTCTTATTCTTCGCAGAGTAAAGGAAGTGCTCCTTCGGGTAACCGCTGGTGTCGTACTCGTCTATGTCGGGGAGGCAGTCTTTGTAAACGTCTTCCGTTTGCACTTCTAGAATTAGGGAGTCGGTGTCTGTGTACAGGAGGCGACAGCGGTCTCCGTACTTTGGCTTAAGCTTATCGTAGTAGAACTCGTACATAAGCAGCTTCGATAGATCCAGCACCGTAAAGCCTGTGTAAACGGGCTTGTTTAGTAAGAGGTTTGCCCTTTTCATGTGAATCACGTAGAAGTTCAGCATTTCTACGTATCTAACGAAGCCTGGCTGTGACACGTATGCTTCTGCTTCCTCTTTGGTGCTGACTATTTTTACGCTTACGCGCTTGCGGATGTTCTCCATTGTCTTTCCGAACACGCTGTTGTTCATCAGTTTGAAGAGGTTTTTCTCGAAGTCATTTTTCGCTGCGGTACGCTTTTGCGTGTTAAAGTCAATGTAGGGGCGCATCCAGGGTTCCTGCGTGAATTTTAGGACTCTGTGGATCTTCTTTACGCGCATTCCGTGTCGCACGTAGAACTGCAGGTTGCGGTAATGTACCACATACTTCTTCTTATCCATCAGGTTCATAGTTAGTTTCCTGTACGGTTTGTAACCAGGGCACATTTGCTTTTGCAGCGGACTTAGCTGCTTAAATGGTATCTCTATCGCTTCTGGTGCTAAGGGGAACTCATTGTGTTCGTCGTGCAGGCGCTCTGGGTACTCCAGATCCACTTCTAAGACGTAACCCTTGTCTTCCTCCTTTCCTACCTGCATGTAGAAGTCTATCGGCTTCACTGGATCCCATTCGAAGTCTCTCACAGGTAGGTACTGTGACATTGCCCAACCATAAAGGTTATTCGCATCCAGGTAGTAAATGTATGTGGTTGGTTTCTCTGGGTCGTGCTCTACTAAGGGGTTGTTTGCGCGGGCGTAACGTCGGCTGGGTCCGCATACGCCGCCACGAATACCGTCTTCCATAAACCGATACATGTCGTATTCCGTTAGGAGATCCAACTGCGCATTTGTCTTCTTTAACAAAGCACTCCAGCTGAGCCCAGGAGCCGTGTAGAAATTAGCGGGATCCAATCCGTAATATTCCATAGCCATCTTTCTGAAGCTTTGGAAAACATCTGCAAGCAGCACTACGTCAGACCTTAGGTAGATGTCGTGGTAGTCCCCCATGTTCTCACAGGAGTACTTTTCCCACACGTCTAACGCATGCTGGTACTCCTCATCCTTTATACCGGACTCGTTTAGGGTGCTGTAGAAGCGATCTTTGGGTGGTAGGGACTCTTTGAATCGATCCCAGGAATCCATGTATTCATATGGGTAGACTCCTTTCCTTTCCGCGCCATATTGACTGGAAATGGGAAAGTTGGTGTTATACTTTACGAGGTTTGCTAAGGAGTCCGCCATAAACTGCTGCGAATCTAAGAACTTTAGCTTACCCACAGTTACGGACATGTAGCGCTCTTTGTTGTTGGGTATGCATTTGACGTCGGAGCCGTCTGTTCCTTGTAGTAGCAAATGGGAGTCGTAACCGCGGAGGTTGTGAAAGAACACCGGAATCTCCATGTCTGGATTTACTTTGAAGTTTATATTACATTTCCAATGAGCCGCTCCTCTGTATTTACCAGTGATGTGGCAGTGATCCCTAACCTTATCCACATAGAAATCCTCAACAAATGCTTTGTGGCAGTGAATGCAGTGCGTGGAGGGCTTTCCCGGCTTCTCACCTTTCTTAGCATACTTCCCGCATTTAAAATGAGCTTCTCCTAGATACTTTCCATCTTCATCCCACGCTTTCTTGGCTCGTCTTCCAAACTGAAGAAGCGTATGTTGGCAAATGTGGCATTTTTTTGCCTTGTTAAAAGCCTCCTGGTTCTCTTTGGTAAATTCCATCTTCTTTGGACGTCTTAATTGTTCTCTTATCTCTTCCTCCTCTTCTCGCAATGCTTCTAGAAACTCATTAGCTGCGTTCTTACCTCGGTAAATTACAGGAGGGTCGGCCTTACCGTCTGATCTGACTACTATGTAACCAAAGGAGCAGATCTCGTGTAATCCTACCTTATTCGTGGCGCCGCGTTTCTGCTCTTCCTTAGTTATCAACGCTTCGAAGTCTGCATATATCACGTAAGGTACTTGCATCTGCTTTTGATGGTTTGCGTATGAAAGCTCTTTGTTGGTGGGCATCTGGATCCGTTGCGCCACTTCTTCGACTCCGCGGCAGATCTCATCGTGTTTCTTTAGGGTATTTAAGGATGTAATGACAGCAAGCAGCAGTCACAGAAGTACTTTTTGCCTTTGTGCTTAGTATGTCTGTAGAATAGTCTGCTAATGTGTTTAACCCATGAGTAGTGTCCGCCGTGGTAGAATAAATGTACGCGCTCTCCTTACTTTTTGACAGAACTAACGGTACTATCGTCTGCTCTCTGACTCCGTAAACGTTAATTGCTAGATCGTTTATTTCCTCAAATATGGGGATGTCTATCAACTGCATGGGAAATTTCCACACCATCCCACTCTAAATCATCTGTGGGATACTACTTGTCCTACAGGGATCCTTCTCTGCTGGATACAGTGCAGACCTGATTGCCCAATAAAGCATCGATTGTCTTCATTCTTCACGTTTACAATAGCCTTCTTCCTTTCTACCCACGTGGTAGCGGTACGTAACTCCCCCCTCGTATGGGTACGTACCTGGCATACTTATCTCTATTCCTTCAACCTCCTCTACTGTCCAACCCGATCCTTCTTTCGGTAGTTAGACAGCGACTCCATTATTGCTTCTAAGCTTCCTGAGTGACATACCAGATTCGTGGATTCTAATATCACTAACGACTTTGATCGCAACATTGCTGTCGTCATACCTCGTCTTTTGACAAACTTACTTCTACCATTATGCTCGCTTCAGGGCTCCTAATTCTTCTATACCTTTTCGGAGAGGCCTTGTACCTTCCTTCTGACTGACGCCACCAAAACTGTCTACCGTCAATTCTCACCGTTACGGGTATTGAACCGTGCTGAAGTTGCTTGGGATTCCATCTAAGAATAGGAACATCTTTAGACCGAATACCAAGCACTTTTTTAGTGTCGTAGTCGTATCACAGTCCTGACAATTGCCCAAACA